>NC_085872.1:41157923-41190423 GCF_034702125.1 Engraulis encrasicolus | reverse complement strand
GGGTGAGTGGTGTTCAATGTGGCAGAGATAATTTGTTTGCTTTGCAATTATTTTCTGTCAGTGGAGACAAATTGATTCATATGGAAAAAAAGAAGACAGAAAAAAACAGAGCAGAGCAGAGCAGAGGCCACCGGCTTCCTGAAGAGCAAAGATGGCAGACAGAGGATGACTAACGTGACTGTTAGTGAAGACTAAAAACGTTTTATTTATTTATTCCTTTAATTCAGCTTCTGGCCTTGGAACCCACTGTATTAGTATTACACAAAAAGACAATACCATAACAGGCTATGCTTATTCTCGCCACTTAGGCTACATAAAATAATTAAGTAGGGCATATGTGTGAAAATTCTATTTACTTTTTGCAATTCTATGTACAAATACCAGATACAAACCTTACAAAAGCTTCACGATTGGAAAGCCAAGACGTACCGCTTAAAGTGTTCCACTTTAAGGTGTTCCATAAATTCAAATATTCTTTTAACTGACAAGCTGCAGTATCATGGTTACAGCTCTCTTGGCCGATTAGTACATCAAAAGCAAAAGTAACAGCTTATAGTGAGATGAACACATGCGGTACACATTGTCCATGTCTAACGTATACCGTGGTCCTCTTGGCCCAGTTCAGTTGCTCCACACAGCACTAACCCTTTCCCTGCCTGTCCCCCTCCTCACTCCGTTCTGTCGCCCTCTGCTCCCCCATGTGAGTCAGGTTCAGAGGTCACCAATTACTTGGGGAGGGCGAGAGAGTTGCGGCAGTCTGCCCACGGCTGCCAGGATGCATTAGTGTCAGACTGCTCACAGGTAGGAGAGCGTGAGGCGGGCTGCAGTTCACTTCTCTTCTCCCTGCTCGGCCGTGTGTCTGGCCTCCGCGCTGGGCTTCACGGCAAATCATGAGAAACGTTTTGGGTCGCCCCTGGAAAGGCTTATAAAGCACACACAGACAAACATGAAAGTCATGAACGACATGAAAGGAAATCGCTCTGTGCTGTGTTCTTAAGGGCCCCATTGTGTCTCCATAATATGACTGTTTAAAACAATGAATAATTATATATCAGATCTATGTATAACTTTTACATAGCTATGACACACGGGCATCAAGTATTTATTGTTTTATACATGATAATATATATTTATATTATTTTTACACTTTACTGCCAGTATAATTGTTATTGTGTTAATAGTGTGGTATATTATTATATAATAAAATGTAATATTATTAAACAGTCCTTACAAATCTAATCAAATCAACTTTCACTCACTGAGTCACTCACTCATTCACTCACTCACTCACTCACTCACTCACTCACTCACTCACTCACTCACTCACTCACTCACTCACTCACTCACTCACTCACTCACTCACTCACTCGTGCTGTCTTTGAACAACCCCACCCACCACCACCACCACCACCACACACACACACACACACACACACACACACACACACACACACACACACACACACACACACACACACACACACACACACACACACACACACACACACGCAAATACACCAAATACACTGTTACTTTTTCTAGCGGCTGGTCCAATATTGAAAAGCTATTTTCATTCAATGACGTCATGACAAATTACCCTTTTTAAAATGCTGTTAAAGCTTACAAGATGAAGTTTAATATGTCTTGATTTTACCATTTTATAGAAAAAAGGGCTTTTGTCGTCACATTTTGTTTACATCTACAAACAGTAAGATTTATATAATATAAATATAGCAAGGCTAAGTGCCTTGCAATTATTACATTTCTATAATTGCTGAGTTGATTTAATCCCTTGCATGATATTTTTTCTCATCCCTTAATTATTTTTAAAAAGTGCACTGTGACAGTCACTGAAATCTGCCTAAAAAAAAATACCAGCAATGAGTTAAAAATTAGGACAGAAAATCCCCCCCTCCCCGAAAAGTGTCATTGTTCATATCCGCGTTTGCGTAGCTAGCTAGGGAATCCAGTGCATCCTGATTCGAATTAACTTTCAATGAGATTCAGTGGGGTGATTCACTGTGCTCAGCCAAACCAATATAATTTGCACAACATCACTTGATTGGTTTGGTGTCATCTTCAATCCGGCACTCCTGTTCAGTGGCAGCAATTACTGCACTGTACAGGGGCCGGCTGTTTCCACGGGGGAGCCATAATCACCAGTTCCCTCTTTTGTTGGGCACGCAGCGAACAAACTTTGAGCAGCTCCCTGAAGCAGAGCTAATGCTGGCTGTCCATGCATGGCTCCCACACACACACACACACATACACACACATAAACACACAGAGACGTACACACAGAGACGTACACACACACACACACACACGCACACACACACACAAACACACACGCGCGCGCGCACACACACACATACACACATACACACACGCATACACACACACACACACACACACACACAAACGCACACACACACGAATGCACACGCACGTACGCTCTTTGCACACCACACACACACACACACATACACACACACGTACAAAGACAAAACCAAATAGATTGGGACACATGTGTACGTGTACAGTACCTACGCATACATCCACAATGACGAATCTAAACCTGGCCAGTACATCCACTAAACAGAGGGCCAAATGTGTCTAGGCCATTAAAGGGCTGGGGCTGAGGAAGACTGAGTGTATCTCTAAGCACTTCCGTCAGAAACACCCCAGTGGAGGTCACACATCCCTACCCCACAATGGCCGTCAGGAGGACTTATACAAATCTCCCTGATTTTTCTCTCATTACGTGGGTATTGTTTTATTTGATTTTCGCTCCAGAGGCGTGACAATCTGGGGTCACCGCCACACAAAGGACAGTACTTAAGCCCCTGACCCCGAAACTAATTTGACAGCTTAAGGCCTTTCACAACAGACGTCTCTACCGGCCAAAGTTTGTTTACACTTCCCTTTTCTCTTCCACTATTTGTTATGATTTCTTTTTAAACGCTCTCCTTTCTTCTGTACTTTAGGAGTTGTTGAGGATGAAAAAAATGTGTTGCCAGTTCCAGGAATTTTACAGAACATTTGTTTGAGGACCTAAGCTGACATTTGGGTGACAGTTTCCCAAGTGAAGCCTTTTTGCTTGAGTGCCACTGGGAACTGCAGATGCCTTACTATATACTGGGGGGTATGGGCATAGCCCAGTGGCTCATCGGAAAACATTGTGTGTTTTAAAGTGAATGCTTTTAAATTAACTGTTGTAATTAAGCCTTTCGGTAACATTTAAAATAACTACCCAAAAAAGCTTTATTAACACTTTATTAACTTTTAATAATAGCCTAATTCGCATTCATCAAAGCATTTACAAATGTTTGTAAATGAGTACAAACCAAACTATGACTGCATAGTGGAGTGGGAATCAACTTTTGCTGTGTGAGTTTTATGTGGTTTTATGCCTTCTGGTCTTTGGAGGAGAAACTTGTGCGCTGTGTCTGCTGTGTTAACCAGGGGTGGAGCTATAGGAGGGGCGAGCAGGGCATTTGCCCCTGGGCCCAGGGCCCTCCTGTATTGATAGTGGGGGCCCTATTGTGACCTTGGCAGGCTGTATGGGGGGTCCTATCAGTGTTTTGCTCTGGGGCCCGGTGCGCAATTGTTCCGCCACTGGTGTTAACATAGTAGCCTATTTCTTGCCCATTTATAATTGTTTCATGTAAACTTTTTGATGATAATTAGTTCATTATTCATAAAGTGTTCATAAAGCTGTGTATAGTTATTCTAAAGTGTTACCAGCCTTTCTATCTTGAAGCCTTTCTGTCTTTTTTGGCAGTATACAATAAATAGGATTGTATATTACATTATATTATACTTTGCTGACGCTTCCAAATCCACTGAGCCTGATAAACCAGCATAAATGTGAGACTGTGTAATTTAGTCTGGCCCTGATGAACGATACATCCGAAGATTGTTGATGAGAACAACCCGTTGTTTTTCAAAACGTGACAGTGCCTATAGGCCGGCGCTCTGACCAATCAGCGATCTTTCTCGTTGATGTGCTTTCCCAACGTTGCGAGCTTCGTCGTCACTCCCTCAAAACCCCGCCCGCTTTGATTCAAAACAAATTCAAAACAAATCTCTGCGTTGTGATTGGTTCGCCAGATTCAGGGCAATGTGTTCAAAATGTTTTCGATCCGAGGCCAGACCCACTTGCAGTCGCAATCGGGCGCCGCTGGTTTACTTGGCTAACTGACAGTTATTTAGTTTCAGAGTAGCCTATTGGTTACAGTCCCTGGAGCAGTAGGGGGTTAGGGGCCTTGCTCTAGGGGCACTTCGGCCATGGATTGAAATGTAGGGAGGATGGGTAAGGGTGGGGTATATATCAGTACATTACTAAGACATACATTCCAAATGACATTAGAATCTGAATAATTGAATTGATTTTCCAGAAGGATACTCAGTTGTATCTCCATTTTTCTGCACAATCACTCACACACAGCACCCCCCCCCCCACACACACACACACACACACATGAAAAACACCAAACACACACTAAACACACACACACACACACACACACACACACACACACACACACACACACACACACACACACACACACACACACACACGAAACACACACGGAAATCCATTTTGTCACAGAGGTCGATGGTCATGATAGAATAGCCCAGAGTCGACGCCATTCGTTTGAAACGTGACACAGGAGCCTGCCATTTGTGAGTAATTATGTTGCTCTCCATGCTTGACTCCTTTTAACACCTCCCTGTTGCAGGTATACAATGGGCCGAATATTTAACTTGACTCTTGCCCTCTTATCTATTTAGCAGGGAATGTCATCCATTAGTGCCTGTCACAACCATGCTGGGACTGTTTGCCAATCTCCACACTCCCCAGACATTCAGGACAGAATGGAGCTTTGAAGGTTCAGTGTAATGAATAGAGTAGTATATTGTACAGCAGCCCTGCAGCAGGCCTAGCCTTCGGCGAATAGCCGACTGTTGACTCCGTCAATCAGTCTGGCAAAAGCCATGAGGAATCCGTCTCCGTGGACGATGGGAGATGGTCTGATCTTACTCTATCATTTAAATTAATTGAAGTTCCAAACTCAAATTAAAATATTGTGCTTTATTAGCATGCCTGTTACGTTATAGCGTCGCAAAGGCATACAAATAACAAAACGAAAGTGTGAATATAGTTACCTTTATCCAATCAGTAACCGAGCTCGCGGGTGAGTTCTACGTCACCACTCTCAACTGTTTGCTGTTTGGTGAAACACTGAGAGAACCGAGCTCGAGGCTTTTGCCAGACGATGTGCGGAGCCAAAATCTTTGGGTGGAGTACAGAGGATGGTGTCGTGAGGCTAGCAGGCCAGTATTATCCATGAGGGCCAGCGGCACAGTGCCCAGGGGCACCAACCAACTATTGTTGACCAGTGAGGGGACCCAACAAGACAAACTGAACAAATATTGTTTATAAAGGGGCCACCAGTGAGGTATAGCACCTGGGGGCACAACATTGGCTTAATACGGCCCTGCTGCAGCAAATAGCACTAGGCCTCTAACCTGATAATGAATAAGCTATTATAGGCCTACGTAACGGGACTGTGTGGTGCTGCATGTGGTATCATGTTTGACAATCAATTGAGGTCAATACTAAGCTATTTCATTTGTGGTGTTGAGCTGCTGCTGCTGGGAGATACAGGCAGGGGGTAGTGCAAAGTCACTCTGATCCTCAGGACAGGTCTGATTTTGCATTCCTGTTCATACTGAATATGCTATGATTGCTACAGAAATGTACATACACATGGAGTGGACAGGGGGTTGTACTGGCAATGACCCGTATATAATTCCTCAGCGTGTACAGTATACCCTCCTGGATATGGAGGGCACCCTTCTCCTGACAGGTGTGAGTACTCTGTGTGTGTGTGTGTGTGTGTGTGTGTGTGTGTGTGTGTGTGTGTGTGTGTGTGTGTGTGTGTGTGTGTGTGTGTGTGCGTGCGTTTGTGTGCGTGTCTGTGTGTGTGCGTTTGTGTGTGTGTGTGCAGGCAGTCTGAGAGAGAGAGAGAGAGAGAGAGAGAGAGAGAGAGAGAGAGAGAGAGAGAGAGAGAGAGAGAGAGAGAGAGAGAGAGAGAGAGAGAGAGACACTCCATCCAGGTTTGAGAGTTCGAACGTCTTTGATATCGCTCGTGATGCACATTGCACTCAGCACAGTCCGCTGCCCACCAACATGCCCTGAAGCCGAAATGTAGCCAAACCAGATGCAAAGGCCAGTTCTGCGTAACAATTCCCTATTCTGGTGGAAGACTTTATTGAGGCGGACAAGCATAGAGCTAATGAATACTCATGATGAAAGTGTAGGCCTGATTTGATTACGTGCTCCAATGAAAGCGTATTTGCATGTCCCGTGTTGCAATAGAACAGAGTATTCTTGCAAAACAGGTGACATTTGAATCGAGATGCACTCTGGAATCTCATTAGATATTTGCAATTTGAACAAAAGTAAAAAATAGGATTTCAGAACACTCTTGCAAACAATTAGCCTAGAAATCTAGACGCCCCTAGCGACCGCAAATTGAATTTGCTCCCGGGGGCAGTCTAGCGGACCCCGGTCGTTTTGCGAGGCTGAAAGTTATCCGATGACAGGGCCAATCAAATCGCGAGGGGGGCCGGGCTACCTAGTAAACAGGAAACTTTCTAAGAAGAAGCATGGTGTCCGTCCGTGCTACGTACAGCATGAAAGTGTTTACTTAATTTAAAAAGCCTGGATGATAATACATTTCGTGGCTGACATGGATTGATGTAATAATACACCATGAACTTATCGGACACAAATAGATCTCAACACATTACCATTTGAAGAGTTCAAATGCAAAACCCCCTAACTCCATTTCTGAAGACCTGCACTTCTATATTTTCAAAGAACCCAGTTGTTGGTTTGGTTTACATTTATGTAATTTATAATACATATAAATAGTTATATTACATGAATAAAATATAAAAATATGCAATTTTGATAGCTTTGTAGTGAATAAAAATGAATTAAGATTATTTTCTGAAAAGGCACTTAGGGGGTTTTGCATCTGAACTCTGCATTTGATCATTCGATGTTTTAAACTAGCTCGGTAAGCTAATTTGAGCATTTTACAGAACCAGATAGTCACACGCTATTATCAGACCACTACTGTAGACACATGCCAATAAGACACATGCCATTAAAAATGAGACATTTGGGAGCTTTGAAAGTCTTTGAGTAGCTTACTAAATAGATGGGATCGATAGTCTGGCTAGTGGGAGCGAGCTGACCGGGGAGCGTCCTGCGTTGGGAGCGACAATCAGGGAAAGTTATGGGTATACAGCTAGCTAGCTAACACCGAACATGCCATGTTGACAACAATCATAAATATAACCATTTAACAAGCCCCAAATTGCTCGACATTTCGCTGATTGATCAAAGAGGGCCATGTGGTTAAAAACGAGGCATTTTTGAACTGTATAAGTGAAAACACGATTTATTAGGAAACTTGTTTGTGGCTGTGGTCATCACACGCTTTCACTGCTACGACGGCTGGAAGTTGCCGCTTCACCTACAAAGAGGCCCTCGCTAGTGGCTAGCTAACCTGTCGTCAATAACAGAGCTAGGTATCCAGCCTTGTATTATATGCCTGCCCCAAATTCTAATAAGATCCATGTCATTAAAAACGAGACATTTGGGAGCTTTGAAAGTCTGTAAGTCGCTTACTAAATAGATGGGAATGACACCTAGTCTACCGAGCTAGCGGCTAGCCAGGTATTAGTTATGGGTATACAGCTAGCTAGCTAACACCGAACATGCCATGTTGACAACAATCATAAATATAACCATTTAACAAGCCCCACATTGCTCGACATTTCGCTGATTGATCAAAGAGGGCCATGTGGTTGAAAACGATGCATTTTTGAACTGTATAAGTGAAAACACGATTTATTAGGAAACTTGTTTGTGGCTGTGGTCATCACAAGAATTCACTGCTACGACGGCTCGAAGTTGCCGCTGCACCTACAAAGGGGCGTGTCGCGTGTACGTTGTGAAAGACAGCTGTGACGTTACACAGAAGTGTGTGGGGATTGGTTGTTCCACCATCCTATTGCGTGACGTTGAGTGCTGAAGCAACCGTTTATCCCGCCCACACTGCCGCCTAGCCCTCCTAGACCCTGGTACAGCTTTTTGCTGTACGGGTCTGGCTGCGCTAGGCTAGCAAACAATACATATTATTACACATGAAATGAATAAATGAAAATTGAATTTCAGTCTGGCTTCAACATTTAGTAGTAACACCATGCAATTTGATGTCACCACAGCTCAACATTAATATTGAGGATGATTAGAAGCTAATAACAAGGTTTCCGGCAGGGGTTGGTTTCATCAATAAAGCTTAAAGGGAGATAGCATTGTACTGCTGTTGAACATCAAGTTGGCATGTTTGAAAGTTCATGTTCTTTTGAGCTGCTGGGTAGTGTCAAACTATAGACTTACGTTAATTTCTTTCATGTCTGTGTTTCTGGGGTATTTTCACATTTACCCCCATTTAAAGGTGCACTGTGTAATATCCACCACTATCAAATTTTAAGTATTCACTATGACTAGGAAAATTGCAGTTTCCATAGGCCTACATGAAAAGGGGGATCTCCGCCATTTTAAATGTCCAATAGAAATTTTTTTAGCTGCTAAACTTACTGTACTTTGGTCATACTAGTAAATATTGGTTTATTATTTAGTAAATATTGAAAATATCAAAGTTTGCCATACGCAACATGGTTTCAATGACCAGCATAGTTGCAATACCTACTCTGGCCACCATCGTACACAGTGCACCTTTAAGTGATCCGACAGCAAAAGCAGTGTATTACAAAAAGAACAATCTGCTCTTTCTGGTCCAGTAAGGCTTTTATGGTGTGTCAATCCTCTTTTTGATCACACTTGGTCCTCACCCCTAAATTGATTACACCTATACAGTCAGAAGTGTAACTTGTCAGGACTCATAAGCAAACTGTCCTGAGACCACACCAATAAAGGTCTCAGTATGGAACACTTCCGAGGGGTCTGTGTACACCTGGAGCATTCACATATGCAAGGAAAAATGCTGTGTTCAATTTGAGTTTTCACAGGTACTTTTAATATACACAAAATGCTATACCTGGACCCACTGCAATTACGTTTTTTTTTTCTGCAAACTTGCTGATATGCAACTGAGAATTCACCAGAAGTGGTGCTGAAGAAAGCACTTAATGTGTAACATAAAATTTGATGTTGTGCTTTATGCTGATGCTTTGTCTGGAATTAGACGTCCATCAGCTTCTGCTCAATATTCAGTTCTGTACACATCTGATCACATCTGGTTCTGATCTCAGTGGACCAGATTTTCAGGATGCATTTTATCCTGGCCAATCAGTAGACATGTAAAGGTATTTGCATTATATAAGTTGTAGCCAAAGTTCATGTAACAACTGCAATGTTTACAAGTTTAGTGCGGTTTAGAACAGCCCACATATGCAGAGAAGCAGTATACAGAGGAATAAGAAAAGCAAAGTTTACTCCTCCTGCATAAGATCAGTGCTCTGTTATGCAGGCCCAAACTCAATGTACGAAATTAATACGAGCATAAAACCAGACTACCTGTTGTTTAATAACGGTGGCGGTGACAGCCACTGGGACAGAAGGACAGGACAGGACAGAAGCTGGGCATACTGGGTGCACTAAAAGAGGCAGAGGCCTTGAATTTCAGGTCACTATGTTGTACTGTTTGACAGTGATTACACAGCTATCATGAAGTCTCAAGTTCATCAAGATCATAGCTGAGGAACTCTCTCCTAATTGCCTCCTGTCCATGGATTGCTCTTGATGCTACCATAATATAATATAATTAATTGCCATGTCTACAGCACTTAACAGTCTTTCCCCCTTTAGGACATGATCTATCTTACGCAATCCTTCATATGATGTCTTACAGTGTTTTGAGCAGCTATCAAGCCTGCTCTTGTGTGTAAGAACGAAGGGAAGCATCCCGAGTCTCATTTTCACACGCTGAGCATGTATGATGCATACCATGCAAAGATCCCTGTGGTCTGTGCATGAGTGATTTTTCCTGAAACCTGCTTGTTGGTCCTGAAGCCTCCTATGCCTCCTGAGGACAGTCAAGAATTACTGTATTAAAGACCTTACTGGGCACTGACAGTAGGGTCAAGGTGATTCCTTGTTGCATTTCTTTGGGTCACCTTCTAGATAGATTGTGATAGGATTGTGCTTTGTGGATTTTGATGGATTGTGATAGCCACCCTCTCAGTAGGCCTACTTTGTCAACATTTTTATAACTGTTTGGAGGTAGGGTGCGCACATCCACAGGTAGTTGTCCAGGTGCTAGACAAAAAGTAGTAGGTAGTGTGATGAAGCAGTCTGCACACTGTGTATTAACTCCAAAAATACTTTATTTCATTTAACCCTTATGTTGTGTTCGGGTCATTTTTGACCCGTTTTCAAGTTTTAGTGTGAAAAAAACACACTTTCCTTTATTTTCTTGGAATAAGGCTTCATCTAATCCTCAGTCACAATCCTTTCAACACAAAAAAAATATGTTTTATCATTTTAGTAAATTTTAAAGGTCCAAAAAAAAAAAAGTTACATCTGTGGTGTTCGGGGGTCAAAATTGACCCGGTATAGATTTTTGGTTGTTTTATGCATTTCTGAAAAGCTGTTGGTTGCCCTTTGTCTTCAGTTTGGTGATTTATGTTGAGGAAAATATATTTGTCGCCTGAACTTTTTTTTTGCCAGCTTTTTGGTATTAAAAATCCAATATGGCCGCCGGACAGTCCCATACACTACAATATGTCATATCTCCTGTTGTGAAAGGAGTACAGATGTATTTCTGGTGTCTACTCATATGTTTTCGTGGTCAGGGAATCCATTTCTGCATTATATAATGAGATTTTTTGCACATTTGATTGCAAAATACATTTTTGCACATTATTTTTTCCAAAAAACGTATCAAAAATTCATAATGGCACCCAAACCTGTATAACTGGTCTTATACTTTCCATGAAGTTGATGTGGCAATGACATAATGGTCCATGTTCATGGCATAGGGGATTCAGATGAATAGTGTGACTTTTTTCATGTTCATTGAGGTGTTCATTTCCAATACCTTTGCATTAGATTGGCGGAATAGCTGTGACTCTGACAGAATTGTTATTTTGTATATTTACCACACTAAAATCATATAAATATTGAGTCAACATATTTAAACATTAATTTTATGCACTGAAAAACTAATTTAGTTGACATTTGGTCTTTATCCTGCTATAAATCTCTTTGAGTTGGTTTGGTGCAGAACACCACAAATGCCACTCTTGATGATATTTTTTAATATTAGAGAAAAACTAATAAAATAAATTTGGGGGTTGTGGTACTCTCATATCAGCTGTAATACATGGACAACATAATCACTAATTGTATCACTTTGGGAGGTATTAATAGTGAATTTAAGCAGATTTTGATAGTTTTGTTCATCAAAAACGATTTGCATAATGTAAGATAAAAGATCTTTAAAGTCAAAAAGATGAATACATCAGTAATATTTCCATGGATATGAATACATACCAAGTTAGCCATGAGATGAAAAACAATATTTGATGATAACTAGTGTTTTTAGGTATTTTATAGCTGAGTTTTGTTATCACGGGTCAAAAATGACCCGAACACCACAGGTGTATGCAGCTTACGAACACAACACAAGGGTTAAACATATGGCAACGTTTCGATCCAACAGAGGAAGCCTGAGGAAGATCCCTCTGTTGGATCGAAACGTTGCCATATGTTAAAATGAAATAAAGTATTTTTGAAGTTATTACACAGTGTGCAGACCGCTTCATCACACAACATTTTTGTAACTAGCATGTGTTTCACTTGCCTGGTTATCATCATCAGACCTGATAAGTGAGACAAGTGAGATAAGGTCTGGAAACCTGTTTACTGTAATTCCTGTGGGGGGGTTTCTGGTTTACGATTGACGGCAGCTGTTTTTTAGACGTTACGAATGTATATCATTTACATATAGCCATAGCCAATCAGCATATCAGTTGTATCTGTTCAAACTAACTGCAATCGTCACCTCTCCACGCCTCCCTGCTCTCTCATTGTAGAGAGACAGGGACCATGATCTGGTCCGTTCACTGAGGGTAGACTCCATGCTGTCTTTCAGATTGGGATGATTGTGCAAAGCAGCATGGGATTTCCCAGGCTAGTGTTTTACAGAGTTGAGTAGTCAACCCAATGCCCAACCTGGAGTAGCTGCTTTTTGTCTGACTCCTGCACTAGAAACCTGCCCAGCATGGTTGGACCTACTACTATCCATATTAAGTAAGCGTAACAATGGAAGTCTGTGGAACTTTACAAAACATCATCAAATGTACTTATACATCTCTTTAAAATTAATGTAAAAGTCACCAGCGTGCAAAAAGGCTATCTAATTCTGCCCAGTGGTCACTTGTGGCTTGATGCTAATGGTTCTCTCCACTTCCTGTGATTATGCAAAGCTATGCTAATAATTTTAATACTAATACATCTAAGTAATGAACACAGTGAGAAGACAATTATGTGCACATTCATGTTTATTATTCATTCATATGTGAAACTCAAACAAGAGTGGACAGTTCCTTTAATAGCATCTGTAAAGGAGTTGGAATATTCTGTGATATCCACAATAGACAACCGCTTTACCTGTGTGTTCTCATGTCTTCATGCTTCAGTTAGTCTCATGGAAATGCATTTGAGCTAATCATGACTCCACTCGTCATTTTTTTGTATTCACTGTATGAGGAGGGACTCTGCTGTCATGGCCTTATTGTATAGGCCTAAACCAGTGTTTCTCAACCTTTTTTTAGGCGAGGCACCCTTTCAATTCATGAAAAATTTCGAGGCACCCCAAACCAAGAAGCCATAATATGGCATTGCATCCGATAGCCCACAAACTCAGAAAAGTAAGACATTTGGAGATATCACACGACCTACGTTTGAAGTTGCAGCTGACTGGGGTGACCTATATTTACTTCATTGTGCTTAAATGGCAGATGAAAGATTCCACTGACTAGCATTAACTTATCAATTTAGACAAATATGTCTTATATTACATAATTTATTTATCAGCCAACGTTTCCGCGACACCCCTGAGGGGGCCCCGCGACACCCCAGGGTGCCCCGGCACCCCTGTTGAGAAACACTGGTATAAACCACCTCCAGACAGCATCCTCAGAACAGCAGATGGGGGAGGGGGAGGTGATAGACCAGTGGTTCTCAACCTTTTTTGAAAAAACGCCCCCTTGGCCTCGTCATAAGCCTCCTAACGCCCCCTTGACCTCATCATACGCTTGACAATGCCCGCCTTAGCATTAAAAAATAAAATAGACTAATGCCCCCCAATGGCAACTAAGCACAGCCCCCTCTCAGCTGTATCCTTCTCAACACCCCCTAGGTTTCCCCAACGCCCCCTGGGGGGCTGTACCGCCCCCGTTGAGAAACACTATGATAGAGGGTTTAGTGCATGGACTTAGACCTTAGACCTTCGCAAGGCTTTTGACACAGTCAATCATCTAGTACTCCTCTCAAAGTTGGCGTGCTTTCAGCTGGCTCCAGGTGTACTAAACTGGATAGAGTCCTATCTATTAAATAGGGCACAATGTGTTAAGATAAATGATAAAATATCTTCCTTAAAAGCATGCTCTATGGGGGTGCCACAAGGTTCCATATTGGGACCTTTGTTGTTCAGCACTTACATAAATGATCTTCCATCTGTATGTGAGGGTGTGGAGATACTGATGTATGCTGACGACACTGTATTATTTACACACGGCAAAGATCCGGTACAGGTGGCCAGCAAATTGACTCAAACACTAACTAAGGTCTCAATGTGGTTAAAAACCTCCTGTCTCACACTAAATACCAACAAAACTGTCACAATGTATTTTCACAATAGATTTAAACTAAATGTTGTTCCAGACATATATGTTGATGGAACAAAGCTAAATAATGTTGATGAGTTTAAATATTTAGGTGTGACCTTAGATTCTACTCTTAGTTTTAAGAAACACATTAAAAAGCTGGGTAATACTGTAAAGTATAGCATATCAAATTTTAGACATATCCGTAACTCTCTGAGTATTGATGCTGCTGTGACTTATGTCAATGCTATGATCATGTCCCACCTGCATTATTGTTTATCAAGCTGGTCCCAGGCCAACAAGACTGTCTTAAAATCCATTGATTCACTATACAAGCAGGCCCTGAAGGTCCTAGATAGAAGATCTTCTCAGTACCACCATTGTCCTATACTGAGCAAGTATAATATGCTCAGCCTTGAAAACATCATACAATTTTCTGATCTGCGGCTAATCCATAAAATTATTCACAATGCAGCACCCCCACCCCTAAGAACATTTGTTCAACCCTGCTCTGAATTGATGAGCAGAACGTCAAGATCCACCATTAGGGGTGATTGTAGTCTCCCAATCCGACGAACTGCTTTTGCTCAGTCAGCCTTCTCCTTCAGGGCAATCAAAACATGGAATAGTCTACCCAGTAACCTAAAAAGTATTACTGATTATCAGGCCTTCTCAAGGGGTGTGAAAAAATGGATATTAACCAACCAGTCTTGTCAACATTAATCATATGTTTTTAAAATATGACTCACACTGTATGCCATTTTAGTGTGTGTGTGTGTGTGTGTGTGTGTGTGTGTGTGTGTGTGTGTGTGTGTGTGTGTGTGTGTGTGTGTGTGTGTGTGTGTGTGTGTGTGTGTGTGTGTGTGTGTGTGTGTGTATGTGTGTGTGTGTGTTTGACCTATGGCCTATGGATGTGCTTACTTGTTTATATCTTGTCTATGTTATTGTATTTTAATATTTGTTTTACCTGTCCAGGGACTGCAGATGGAAATTAGCTATATAGCTATAATCTGGCACAAGCCATCTTTTTACTTCTGTAATCAATGTGTATTGTGCATGGTCCCTGTTGAACTAAACTAAATAAACTAAACTAAACTTGATCCTGCGCTATTCAGCTCAAACGCCTTTTTATTTATTTCACTTCACAGCATACGATCCTTTTAGTGGGAGCTAGCACAGTGTGGCCAAGTAGATGCGATTCAATTAGATGTTACCGCCCGAGGCTTATGGTGTTCTTGTCCCGTCGCGCCCACAGCAGCCTTGTACCTCGAACTTACGTAACGCATGGGAAGTAGTGTCCATCCATTATTCCGCACACTGACGATTTTTAAGTGGCCTCAAGTTTATAAATAAAATGGAAAACTGTGTGAGAGAGGGGGAAGCAGAGGGAGAGAAAGCGATAGAGAGGAAGAGAGAGAAAGAAAGAGAGAACTGAAATATGGAGAGGCTGCCAATGTTTACCTTGAAGTACCTCCCCGTGATTTTCGTCTGGAGTGTAGATTTGTCATCATAGACTTAATATCAATAATTACTCCAGCAAAAGAGCTTTTGATTGACAGATTTATTCAACACCACAACCAAGAGGCTTATGTTTCTATTCATCAGGTTTGAAAGTACCTCTTTTAATTCTGTCCATTCGGCAAACTTCTTCTGTGAGAACATATGCCGTCTTGTTGCCGCAACTCAATTTCCCCTCTGTTCCTCCGAGGTGAGACACAATGCCATCCTTTCTGTGCGTTTAGACAAGAGAAAACGGCCAGGTATGTCTTCAGGGATATTCTGTTACGCCAGATAGCTCAAGGGGGGAAGTCCAGCAGGTGCTGGAATGTGCACACCTTTACGAAACTGGTCTTGGCCTTGTCCACTTTGGAGAGGAGTCAAACAGATCGAGAAAAAAAACTATTTAGAAAATGACCTAACAATTACACTGGGAAATTGTAGATGGGATAAATGTATGTATACAAGTTCATCTTATCTGCTCAGATTCAAAGTTTTTGAAGAGCAATTAAACGGTTACACTTAGGCCTACACAGGCAGATTCCACATCATACTTATTTTTTGTTTGTTTGTTTGGGTGTTTTTCTGCGGGTGCTTGTTTTGTGTGCATTTCAGGAACACTGCTGAGTCTTGTCCATGATGTAGCTCTTTACGTCTAGACTGATGAAAGAGAGGAGAGGGGAACGCTGCACTGGGAGATGCTGAGGAGCTTGAGCTGAGTGCCTCTGTTTTAAACCATGTTTTCTTGAGTAAGTCTTTGATTAAATGAGAGTAGGAATCTCTCAAAGGTTGTGTGAGAGAAAGAAGAGGAGAGAGAGAGAGAGAGAGAGAGAGAGAGAGAGAGAGAGAGAGAGAGAGAGAGAGAGAGACACACACACACACACACACACACACACACACACACACACACACACACACACACACACACACACACACACACACACACACATACACACACACACACACACACACATACAGAACACTTTAAAACTGAATGTGGCAAGGAGGGGATTGAAGCCCCTCGGGCATGTTGCTGGGTACATCACCACACTACTTAAACTGTCATGCCAGTAGACACTCCGCTGCACCATGTGACGCGTTTCCTTGGCTGCTGCGGACTTCTCCTTTGTCTGACTGAATAAGCAGAGAGTCTGCACAGTCAAACTAGACCTATGCAGTCGTCTCTGACTGCTAAAGGTATATCCCTGAAACACAATGCTTCCAGTCCCCCATCATTCCCACCACTACCGCCCACCTATTTATAAACTTATATACGTATGAGATATATACATAGATCAGTGCCGTGCATAGGCTTGAAACCAACCAACTATTGTGAAAACAAACCTAAAAGAATTTGGGGAAAATCCATCCACCCATTAAGAAGTTATGGGCCAAACAAACATTCGGCCATCTTGAATTCAGCCATCCTGAAAGTGTCGGCCTCCAAAATCGAATCAGTTCATGAACCTAGCCTAGAGCATTAGCACACCGAATCAGGGACAAATCCATCCATACGTTAAAAAGTTATTGCGTTAACACGATAGACCCTACGCGATGATGCAGAGGCGTCAGTGCACGCAAAACCATTACATCCTGACTCTCCGCATTTTGTTTCGGGAGTATAATAAGCAGCACACAGCAAACTTCAGAGGGAAAGAGGAGAGCATGACAGCAAAGAAACTGAGACTGAGAAATGAGACGGCTATAGAGATATAGATACAAAGACATTTGTACTGGTGCAAACACACACAAAACACAAACACAACCATGCTCACACACACATGCATACATTCATGCACACTACATTCACGCACATGCGCACATGCATGCATGCACACTCGTACACACTCGTGGGTGCACACACACACACACACACACACACCACTGACCCCGAGGCACACACACTATATGCACCAACACACACATGTGCACAGCTGCAGCACATGCACGCACGCGCACACACACACGCGCGCACACACACACACACACACACACACACACACACACACACACACACACACACACACACACACACACACACACACACACACACACACACACACACACACACACACACACACACACTTGACCCCGAGGCAAAGGGCAAAGAGGCTGTTTATAGGTCTGAAAGTACAAACATGAGACAAGTCTCCTCAAGCCCCTGGTCTTTGATGGGCACCTATATGAACTTCGTGACTTCAATGTGACTGCTGAAAAGACCTACACGGCTTCAGGGGACAACTTGGTGCTTAATGGCACGGATAAGAAAAGAGATGGACACTAATGTTAACAACTACTTTGTAACCAGTAAATGTGGCCATGCATCAATTCCACCTCTGCAGAAGCAAGTCAGCCAGAACATGCACTGCAGGCTGGCCTGGATGAGAAGACGGCGAATGCAGAGCCCTATTATATGCAAAGGACTATGACTAGGCAGAACAGCTCCAGCAGGGATGAATCAGCCTGCAGATGTAGGTGAATTTGCATGGCAGTCGAGTGGTGCCACAGGAGATGGGGATCGACTGTGATTGAGGATGTGCATGCTGCCACGTCGCTCTGCTCTGAATAGCTGTGTGTCAGACCTCGGCCAGGCTAAAGGCAGTGCAGCCTACCATGGGGTGTCGTACAGGGGGGTAAAGTATGACCAGAGAGAGTAGAGAGAGAGAGGTTCCATTGACCCATTGTTTCCTGGTTCTATTATGGCCCCCCTTAGGCAGACCTAGGCAGACCTAAGGACTGTTCTATTCATTGTAAGAGCATTATGACACGGCCCTTTAGGCAGACCGGAACCTGGTTGCGTTAGGTGCCCATAGAAACCTATTATGTTGGCATATCTATAGAATATCTCTGGTATGACTGAGTTACCAGGGCCCCATGTATGTACGGTAGGGTAGTGGTGTGGATCGGCACTGCCCTCACGATCCGATTCGATCACGATTCGGGAGGTAGCGATCCGATTCGATTCCATTCTATGCGATCCGATCCGATTCAATTCTACAATGCATTGCAATGCATTACATTTTTTACTGAAAGCAAAGCAACTATTTAATTAGTAATGATGAGGCAATGCAAGGAGCAACAATTAATTGGCTGTTTTCTGTATCAGTCTGTATCAGTCTTGCAATGTTTTGAAGTGCTTTTATTTAATTTAACATTCATTTGCTCCCGAAATAGCCATGGAAGTAATTGAAACTTAAAAAAATTGCCGGATCGATTCTGGAACTTGCCGGATCGATTCTGGATCGCCCATGCCCCGTATTGGATTGGATCGCCGGATCGATCATTGTTGACACCACTACTGTAGGGGGCCCACACAGGGTATTATTTATGTACTGTAGATATATGGCTGTGTGGGGTCTATTGGAGCTGATTGTACATAGGGCCCACAATTTACTGTTACGCCCCTGGGGATGCCACAAGGAATTTTTCTCACATCGTGCTTTATTTTGCTGTTCAAGGGTTTTGCATTGCTTGCTGTGCTATACTAGCCTGGCGACGCCATCCATGTACTCCACCCAAAGATATTGGCTCCGCACATCGTCTGGCAAAAGCCTCGAGCTCGGTTCTCTCAGTGTTTAGCCAATCAGCAAACAGTTGAGAGTGGTGATGTAGAACTCACCCGCGAGCTCCGTTACTGATTGGTTAAAGTACCTATATTCACACTTTCGTTTTGTTATTTGTATGCTTTTGCGAAGCTATAACGTAACAGGCATGCTAGTAAAGCACAATATGGGTTTTAATTTGAGTTTGGAACTTCAATTAATTTAAATGATAGAGTAAGATCAGACCATCTCCCACCGTCCACGGAGACGGATTCCTCATGGCTTTTGCCAGACTGATTGACGGAGTCAACAGTCGGCTTTTCGCCCAGGCTAGTACTATACAGTTGTCTAGTAGTGAACCCATTTGTTTTCTCTCTGCTTTGTCTCTTTTCCTCCATCATGGTGTTAGTTGTTCTAGTTCTTCTTTTTCGTTGTCAGACTGCCGTCCTTGGTGCTTGTGATTTCCGTCTGTGATTTCCGCGCGTTACACAATGTCCAAGACAATGTACAATTGAACTCTTAAGAAGGGCAGAGTGTACAAAAATTAACGTCTCCTCCTTTGGTAATAGCGAATCACGGCCAAAAAAAAAAAAAACCCCTTCAACACAGCTCAACCCGCAATCCCTCTCCCCTCAGCGATTCCCGCCAGGGCCCATAGCAGCCTGCAACAAGTGGAGGCCAAATCCACTGCATGTGACCTTTAAGCTTGCATTACCACACTAAAGTGGTCTGGCTGGCTCGGCTAGCAATGGAGCTAATAACCCGGCGATAAACCCCATGCGGGGGCTAAGTCTCTCCGACACTGAGTGGCTGGAGGGAGCTGTGAGGGCAACGGGAGTGAGTGGAGAGTGCGGGGGCTTGGGCTTTAGTCCGGCACCATGACTGTCAGCCCCCATCAGCGCACGCTTCCCAGGGCACCTTTACCATCGTAATCCCGCCGCACCCCACACCATGACCTCATGAACTGGCCTCCGCACTTGTTTTTCTTGTTCTCATGTGTGTGTGTGTGTGTGTGTGTGTGTGTGTGTGTGTGTGTGTGTGTGTGTGTGCGCGCGCGTGCATGCGTGTTTTACCCTCCTTCACATCTACCTCTTTTGCCATCTCTCTCTCTCTCTCTCTCTCTCTCTCTCTCTCTCTGCCTGTCTATGTCTATGTCTATGTCTATGTCTATGTCTCTGTCTCTGTCTCTGCCTCTGTCTCTGTCTCCCTGTGTTTGTCTGTCTACCTCCCTTTATGTGTCTCCCTCTAGGTGTCTCAGTCTGTCTGTCTAGCTGCCGATATTCTTGTTTTTCTCTGACTCTCTTCCTTTGAGTGTCACAGAAGACCTTGATCTGACATGAGGAAGTTAGGAGACATCAAAAAAGAAGACATGCCACTTCTCTGTCATCTCTGACCAACACAATGGTGGTTGATTCAGAATCATCCTTTCCTGGTTTTGTAACTGTGAGTGTGGAGTGTGAATAATTCTGTGTTTAATGCATGTGGCTGCTTTCCAAACTAACAATCCAATACTGTAATAATTAAGAGCAGTAATTGTGTTAAAGGGTCATTTGTCAGTTATCTCGGCTTAGCCCACAGAGACTACCCATGAATTGCATCTGTTCAGGTGTTGCCATGAATCATTATTGACCACACAAATAGTCACATCATCCTCAAGTATGCCATCTGAAAAACCAATGGCAACATCTGGCAACATGTGTGATGTAACATACAGTATAGCAGTGGTCTCCAATTATCTTTTTCCCCAAGGGCCGAATTATTGAGCGCTAATGAGGCTGCGGGCCAAACAAATCACCCACATATACAGTGGTGTAGTCTACGTAGAACGCGGGTATACGGAGTATACCCACTTCTAAATTTCAGGGATTTCAGTATACCCACTTAAAATTGATTGATCCATTGTTTTGAATGGCAAAAATATAAACAGTATACCCACTTCAAAAAAATCTCAAATATACAGTATACCCACCATAAAAAAGTAGACTACACCACTGCACATATATATGTTTTCATTTGTTCTAATCTCATGGTGGGCCAAATGTTTGTCATGCCTGGGCCGGATCTGGGCCGGATCTGGCACGCGGGCCGCCATTTGGAGACCACCAACATTTTATGAACGGGTCAAGCAATCAAGGTCAAGACTGTCCTCCACTGATGCCTTGGTGTAGAACAGCTCTACAGCCTGCTATTGCTCTTGTGTAACAGTGTGGAGTGTGGGAGAATACAGAGTGATCAGGCCCAATCATGACAACAGTATTCACATCCATGTAGTCCTGAACACACTAAAATGTCAAACACGCACACACTCTCTCTCTCTCTTAAAAATGGTATTGAAGTTTGGAGAGGAATAGCTAGAATCCAACAGCACACACACACACACACACACACACACACACACACACACACACACACACACACACACACACACACACACACACACACACACACACACACACACACACACACACACACACACACACACACACACACACACACACACACACACACATTTAAATAGGAGACTGTGGTGGTGGTGGTGGTGAGAGCTGCTGTGTGGGCAACCATGGTGGCTCCGCTCCGCTCCAGACTCAGGGGACAGGCACTAGTGGCTCCAGCCTTATCCTCAGAGGTCCCCCGCCCACGTGAGGGAGGCTGGGCGGGAAAAGCGCAGCAGAGTTTAGCAGGGGCAAGGACAGGGAATGTGACCCCAGTTAGTCCTCCTCAGCCCCAGCTCTTTGGTGCCCAGGCGGACACTACAGACACATGGGAAAAGAACACAGAGGGGCCCTTAAGCTTCCCAGAGCTGCAAAAGGTCACCCGTACGTATGCAAGTGCAGTAAGTGGTCCCACCAGTGTTGCCAGATTGGGCTGCTTCCCGCCCAATTGGGCTGCTTAGGATGGCCCTTGTGCGGGTAAAAATGGCATTTAGCAGAAAAAACAGCCCAATTTTTGCCATAGAAATCAATAGAATTGGGCGGGATTTGGTGCTTCTAGGCGGGTTTTGAGCATTTTTTGGGCTGGATATCATCAGCCTCATCTGGCAACCCTGGGTCCCACACACACTTCCTATACTACTAAAGCCTGCCTTCCTAAGGGCTACGTATGTGTGGAGCACATGAACACGTTAAGTCGCTCGTGAAGCTATCTATTTTTATTTACATCACCACCATTTCCCAATGTCAAGTGTTCTTGCCTTGGTAGAGTAGTAGAGTAGAGTAGAGTATCATTTATTG
Source organism: Engraulis encrasicolus (assembly GCF_034702125.1). Taxonomy (NCBI): domain Eukaryota; kingdom Metazoa; phylum Chordata; class Actinopteri; order Clupeiformes; family Engraulidae; genus Engraulis; species Engraulis encrasicolus. The sequence goes on along the minus strand of NC_085872.1, from coordinate 41,168,213 downwards.
ATCCCAGGGGGAAATGAAGGTGTCAAGTAGCATACACACATAAATAAAGACATAAAGACATTGTCCACAAGACATGACACACATATTTACACATAAAATAATCATATATAGCTCACTGTTGCATAGTTATTGCCAAGGCATCTCTCTCTCTCACACACACACACACACACACACACACACACACACACACACACACACACACACACACACACACACACACACAGGGCGTGGTAGGGCGTGACACGTACAGTGATCGGATTCTCTTTGGTGAACTCTGCGGAGTATCCAATCACTAGACGTTCCACGCACTACCAAAGCTACTAGAACACTTGACATTGGGGAAATGGTCCACGTCTCCAACAACAACATTCCATAACTGCCTTTCCCCTTAAAAAATGCAAAAAGGAGACGCCTTGCTGCAAATATGTTCATCCAATAAAGCTCCTCTTTCATTTCCCCAATCCCATCCTGACCCTGTGCCAACTCTGCACTTTGCACTGCTGTGTTCCTGTGCTGGCCCTGCTGTGAGGTCACCTGATCACCTGAGAGATGTATGAGCAGGAGGGCCGATGCCTCACGGTGGGGACACATAGGAGGCGAAGCAAGCGAAGCGAAGAGAGGCGAAATCCAACCGTCATCAGGTCGTCGTGGCGAATCAAATGGAATGGAACAGTTATGTTGTTGATTTGATTGGGCCGCGGCAGGCGAATTCGCTCCTCATTTGCATAACATTAAACTTTCTTTAATAATTTCGCTTCGCTTCGCCCCTGTTCGCTTGCTTTCGCTTGCCATCGCTTGCCTTTGCCTCTCTCATAGGAATGAATGGCAAAGTTCGCAAATTCGCGTGTATGTGTCCCTACCGTCACTGTCATGCCTCAGGTGCCCGCCTGCCCGCCCGCGCTGGCAGCTCAGGTGGTGCTGCTGCGGCTGTGCTTCTGCTCAGGCCCGCCGACGACAGGGGGGACAAAGGGATATGTTGTCCAGGGCCCAGGGAAATAGGAGGCCCAGAATTGGGTCCCCATTACATGGTATGTATTGGGTAGGGGGCCTTTTCAGATGACTTTGTCCCGGGCCCAGCAAAAGCTGTCAGCGGCCCTGCTTCTGCTAATGCTAAGCGGCCAGCACACCACGCATCCATCCAGGCACCCAAACCAACCACCCACCCCGCTTCACTCTCCACCACCCCCTGCCCTGCGCCCCCAACCCCCTGCCCTGCATAGTTTCTATGAGAAAGAGCCCTGGTCCCTTCCGGCTGATTTCACATATCCAATTTAGCGCTAATCTTGTTTTACTTTGCCTAAAATAACAAGCCATAATCCAGGAATTGCTGTAGCCAACCATGAGCGTGTGCTCTTGTCAGTGGCGCAGTGAGGCTGTCATGGTGTTGAAACGAGGGGGCCTCTGTGTGTCCCTCCGTGTTCCCCAGCATGGCTTCCTGCAGGTAGGGGACTTCTTGTAGCGTACTCTGCTGTTTCCCGTCAAATATCAGACATGCAAATCACATATCATCCAAAACTTACGAAGTAGGATGTACCGTTAAGTAGACATCGCATTTTTTTTATCATAATTTTGCCGTGCGTTAGCTGCGTAGCTAGCCTGTAATTTTATCCCAAAGTTCAGCTCTTCTTCACGATTGTTTTTGCTTGAGCAGGGAGATCGCAGGGAGGTGGCAGTGGCAGTGGCAGAGTGGTAATGAATAAAAGAGTAGAGGAGGAGTGTGGAGGGAGGTTATCAGGAGTGCTGAGGCGACCCGGCTCCCTCTCACTCTGCGGAGAGCAGAGCAGAGCATAGCGCCGCCCGACCCGGCCCGGCCCGCCTCTCACTAAGTGCTCCCCTGCTCAGGACGCTCAGAGCACCAAGCTGGGGCTGCCATTAAATATGCAAAATTAACATTTTAACCAGAACACATTTTTCTGTCTCGCCTCCAGCCCCCCCCTCTGAGTCCACACTCCACAATCCACCCTCCCCATCCCCATCTCACCCACCCGCCCCCCAGCCCTCCAAATGCTCAGGCATGCATATAATATGCATTTGGTCATCCCCATAGCAACCGTGGATTGGACAGAAAAGGTGTAGGTCCTAGTCGCTGAAAGCGTATCAGATCGAGTTGATTTTTTATTTAGTGAGTTTATTCAGGGCGTAACTCACACCGAACGGCAGGCCGATGTGGAAACCTAAAAATAAGCAGGCATGCTGTGGAGGTCTTGGTTGGGGGGAAATGTCTACCAGATGGAAAAGCAAACGGAATGGCTGTGAGGTGAAATGTGTTCTAATGGAGATAGGCTGGAAGGGAGACGGTGAAGTGCTGATATATATTTGGTCAGTTATCACATGGATTCAGTGAGTGAAATGTACTGTAGGTGTTGCACGGTGAGCTAATGTAAGGGGATGCACTCGCTTGGAAGTGACGGAAGTCAACCCTGAGAGAATAGATGATGAGTGAGTACTACAGAGTGAAAATCAGTCTATCCTTGCAGCATGCACGTGCACATACAGTACAGGAACTGTATTTTTTTGTATTTTTACTTTTTTACATCCCTATACTATATTAATACTGAGTTATCTCTCATTGGAGCATGTGGTTTACCACCAGTAGCATGGTATAGCCTAAGCCATATATAAATATAAATATATTCATAAGAATATAAAAAGACCTCATGCTACCACTGAGGCAATAAGATCAATAATAATAATACCCGGTAATAATAATAATAATAATAATATCCATAGTATTAGTATCATATTCATTTTATTGATTCATTTATAGATATTCAAGTTTTGTATCTCGCCATCATGTATATTTTTGTTTTTGTTGATAGGGGCCTCCTCCCCCTCCTCCTCTCCCCCGCCCACCTCCTTTAAAACCAATAGTCACCTAAGTAATTCCAGCAGACTCGGTAACTCAGCTTGCTCATGATGTCAACCCAAGTGTGCCAGAATGGAACAAACAAAAGAACCCCCCCCCCCCCGGTCTTCCAACACGCTCACAAAAAAAAAAAATAGAAAAGTGTCAGTGATATTCCAAGTGCTTTGAAACTCTAACATGGGCCCATGTGGTTTTGTTTTAAAGCGCTGGGCACTCGGGGCTCGATGCGCGCAGACGCTGAGAACCTCTCCCGGTCATTACTCACCTATTCATTAACCTGATCATTTAACATCGGATCTGCCCTTTGTCCTCCTCCTCAGGGGCCTGCGGCGACTGGTCGGGCATCTGGACACCCCTACTCCCTCTCCTCCTCCTCCTCCTCCTCCTCCTCCTCCTCCTTCACCTCCTCCTCCTCCTCCTCCTCCGTCTCCCTTGGCCTGACTTTGAACATGGAGTGCAGAGGCATCTGTTTCGATGGAAGTTAAACATCACAGTTGACTTCATTAGCCTTTTTTTCCTCCACCCTCCTTCATTTTTTTTTCATTCCGGCTCGGAGGAGAGGAAGAGAAATATTAAGGGATAGACGAGTGAATGCTCGCTTCCTCGCCAAAGTCAATTTGATGACGGCCTTTCCCTTCCTGGCCGCGGCCTAATCAATCATAACTGATTACCAATTCATCACCTTGAATCAATTTTCTGCTGTTAAGATCAAACAGCAGTGTTTGTGGGAAGCTATTTTTTTTTACTTTCTCCCCCCTCAGCTAATTTATTTAATGTGGGGCAAATTTACCCCCAACTAGGGACAATGTTTTTTATCACACATAGTCACCGATGACCTGTGAATAGGCCTTTTCCCCTTTCAGACTTTCACACAATTATGTTCCAATTTGCACCACACTCCATCTAAATTCGTTAAACACGTTCTACGTCCAGCAATTAACATAATACATGTGTATAAAAATACAGCATGCTCTTTTTACTGCACAACATACTCTGAAACAAAGTCTTTTTTCCAAACACCGTCCAATTTCTCCTTATTTTTCCCTCAGCATATTTAATCATATGCCTCTCGTGTCCAGAGAGCCAACTCTGCTTTGTAAACATTAATGCATCCTTAATTGCTAATGACAACTTAAAGGAACTCTTGCATCCATCACTGCCAAGAGCCCTGGGAGAACCTCACAGTCTTCAAAGCACCCCTCACCCCCACCCCAGCAATTAGGGGCTAATAGGCACTGCAGGCGAGAGTCTGCACCCCTCTGCCTCCTCGCTGGGGGTGGCCACGACCACGGGGGGAGTGTGTAGGAAGTGGTAGCGCTTTGAAGGGCGCCTTCCAGGGCCCTAGGTGCCGCTTGTGGTCACTTTAGCTCAGCGGGTTTTGCACGGAAGGTGAGGGAGAAACTTCCAGAACAATATCTCGTCATGACCTTTGACCTCGGGGATCAAGGGAAAAGGGGTTGCTGTTGATTATTTTCATTATGAGATATTTTCTCTGAGAGCTTGTCAAGTTCAGTGTGTGTCTCTGTACATGTGCACATGGGTGCAATTGTGTGTGTGTGTGTGTGTGTGTGTGTGTGTGTGTGTGTGTGTGTGTGTGTGTGTGTGTGTGTGTGTGTGTGTGTGTGTGTGCGCGCGCGTGTGCGCGTGCGTGTGTGTGTGTGTGTGCGCGCGCGTGCATGCGTGCATGCGTGCATGCGTGCATGCGTGCGTGCATGTATGGATATGACCTGTGTGTGTGTGCGTGTGAGCACGCGCGTGTGAGAGAGTTTGTGTGTGAGAGTGAAAGCAGAGGGGAAAATGAGTTAGCGAGTTAGAACCCAAACAATAACGTCATAATTATAGATGCTGGACTCACAGGCCATGTGAAAAGAATGCAGTCAAAGCAGAGCCTGCCTGGTCTGCAATCAGCTGTCAGAGAAAGTGTCAATGTACCTGAAAATACCCGCTGCACTGCTCTCATTGAAGGTGTCAATAAAGAGTATTCAAAATGTTTTTTAGAACTGGTGCCAGTGGTTTAAACAGCTTAGACATCACACTATTATGTTAGGACCTGCGTTCTGACTTGAGGTAATTTCCCGATCATCCCCCATCTCTCTCTCCCATTCGCTCACACTGCCTTATCAAATACAGGCCCAATAAAACATTTTAACATACCCTTACTCCATATTTATCATCATGTTATCCTGATCCAGTGGCTAAAACGGATAAGACACCATACTATTATGCCAGGATCAAGGTTCAACTCCGACTTGAGGTAATATCCAGACCATCCCCCATCTCTCTCTCCCATTCGCTTCCTGTCTCCTCTCACACTGTCCTATCTAATAAAGGCCCAAGAAAATACTTATACACTAATAAGTGTATATTATATAATATATAATATATAAAATACACTAATTCCATATTTATCATCATGGTATGTTCATCCACTGTGAATAGAGATGGACAGACGCACAAATAAAAATAATGACAGAGATAAAAGAAATGGTTTGCCCACGGCATCCAGGCTGTGTTACAGTAGGGCTCAGTGTCGGATCAAACGTTTCTGCTGAGCCGTATAGAGGAGGTCACGCCAGAGTCTCAGCCAAGTCAAGCCATCGCTCCACTCTGCTCCGTATACCTCTGTGTCACGCACAATCTGTTTGTGGGCTTCCCAGCCTGCCGGTGTGGGTTACCGTCGAGTGGCAACCGAGGTGTCACTTCAAACTAACTGTGATTGTTGCCGATTGGTGCCACTTTCCCAGCCGTCTCCCTGACTCTCGAGGGCTACTCAACACAGCACTTCTTTCTCTATTTCATTCTCTCTCTCTCTCTCTCTCTCTCTCTCTCTCTCTCTCTCTCTCTCTCTCTCTCTCTCTCTCTCTCTCTCTCTCTCTCTCTCTCTCTCTCTCTCTCTCTCTCTCTCTCTCTCTCTCTCTCTCTCTCTCTCTCTCTATGTAGTCGAGTCATTTTCATTTTTTCTCTCACACATAGGCCTACATGGACACCTTTCCTCTATGGTTCCCTCTCTTTCTTACTTTCCTGTGTCCCTCGTTCTCCAAGTCTTCCACCTCACCTCCAGCCCTTCTTTTTTTTCCTCCTGGCTCCCTCTTCGCCAGATCCCATTTCGCTGCTTTGCCCGTAGCTCCGGGGCCAGTCGGGTACGAGATACATCAGACATTTCTAAAATCAGTCACAGATTGGCATGAGGAAGAGCAGAGGTGCGGCTTTTGGCAGTCAGAAACCGGTTGGGAACAGGAAAGAGAGAGAGAGAGAGAGAGAGAGAGAGAGAGAGAGAGAGAGAGAGAGAGAGAGAGAGAGAGAGAAGGAAACTTCCTAATGAATAACATTTGAGGGTCCGGGGCTGTGGCTGTCTAGACTTGCCACCCTGGCCCTTGGTGCCCTGTCCACACCCCCACTCCGGTCCCGGCACACCCCAGGGCTTTGATCACGCACTCAATTTGTAAATGTTCCCACTGACCTTTATACATCCCATTCTTTCTCCCCTTTTTCGCTCTCGCTTTCCCACTTCTCCTTCGCCTGCCTGGTGCTTGCGCTTTGCTCGCCGTCGCCTGGCCTGTGGGCATCGATTGGGTTTCAAAGTCTTGATACTCATCTGAAATCTATTGCACTCATGAATCAGAGGGAATTGGTATCGTTCACTGAGATGTGATACCCCTGGTTTAGGGAATACAGGGGCGTTGGGTTTCACAGAGTGAGAAAGGGGTCTTTTCATATGGTGTGGAACATAAATACTCAAAGAGCAATTGGGAAGAGGGTTAAACATACACAGGCCATACGCCATGGAAAAACAATACTTGCTTGTGGAAAATAACCCTCTGTTTGTGCCATGCATTGATCCATGACATGCAGTAGTAGTTATAATGTACAAAAATGGTTATCACATTTTAAACAAATATTCAGCCACAATTTAAAAGCACTTCATGTACACCGTACCTCCAGTGGCACGCTGTAATAGTCATTGAAAAGTTAACTACCATAGTACTACAACAGTGTGACACAACACAAGGCCTTTAGTAAGTCACTATGACTTGGTCATTGCCATTCTATTAACAGCAAATTTATAACGCTGTGTCTTAACGGGTTAAAAAAAGTCATGGTCATCCATGAGTTCATGAAAAAAGTCGAGATCCGGCCTTATTTTTGAGGGGGTAATTTTAACTGTCAGGCCTTGTCTGTCGTGGTTTGGGGCTTGTTATCCAGATTAGCGTAATGTCTGCTCCCGCAGAGCGGTGGGGATGTTTAGTGTCATTCTGCTGCTTTGGTCCCGAGTCTGATCACAACAGGCCGATAACATGAATATTGGTGTCGTCTCTCATCACCTACGATGGGAAAATTCCTGAGTAATTGTTTGAATTCGCGGTGTTTTTTTTTCTCTAAAAACCTGACCTTCTCTGCTACTTACTCACTAAACAGTATAAACAACAGGAAAAAATGTGACAAGTGGAAAGACTTGACAAGCGCTTTTATCTTTTAAAGGGACACTGTGTGAGATTTTTAGCTGTTTATTTCCAGAATTCATGCTGCCCATTCACTAATGTTACCTTTTTCATGAATACTTACCACCAGCATCAAATTCCAAGTTTTCATTATGACTGGAAAAATTGCACTTTTCATACATAAAAAGGGGGATCTTCTCCATGGTCCGCCATTTTGAATTTCCAAAAATAGCAATTTTTAGCTGCAAAAATGACTGTACTTGGACCATACTAGAAAATATTTGTTTAATACTTAGTAAACTTTCATGTAAAGATCAAATTTGGCAATAGGCAGCCCAATTTCAATAAGCAGCATAGTTGCAGTACCTTTTTTGACCATTTCCTGCACAGTGTCCCTTTAACTTATTTTCTGTCTTGTTCCAGTTTTGTTCCTCCAGTGTCAGAGTATTTTTCGATACATACTTTATGTTGGTGTTATATTCAATGATACATAGGCTAATTAGTTAAAACAGGTCTCTTGTCAAGTATGACCACGACACTTCCTTTTAGTGGTCCGGTGGGTGAACAAAGGTCTATGGCAGCTGTTGTTGTTAACAGAATTTAATCATAAGCCAATCAGAACCACTTTTGGTTGCCGTGGTGTGGTGGGCATGTGGGTGATGTAGGGGCCGCTGCAGGAATCCCTGTCTCCACACGTTGACAGAGCTCTAAATGGAGGCTTTTGTTCAGCCTTATCAAAATCTTACCTCCTCCTTGCCATGTTACTTTGTAGTAAATGAGAGAGTAATTTTGCTCTTGAGTCTGTCTACATAGAGTCAGACCAGCTCAAGAAACTATAGGCTTATTATTTCACTGTAATTGAGTTGCAATATGAAGAGTGTGGGGAGACATTTTTAAGATGCTATTTTGCGCTCAAACCTGATAGATGCATGGATATTTATATGAGCACTCTCTCTCTCTCTCTCTCTCTCTCTCTCTGTCTCTCTCTCTCTCTCTCTCTCTCACACACACACACACACACACACACTCTCTCTCTCTCTCTCTCTCTCTCTCTCTCTCTCTCTCTCTCTCTCTCTCTCTCTCTCTCTCTCTCTTTTGTTGTTGTGCATGTTTGCGTCTGCACACATGTGTGCATGTATAACTCCCCCCCCCAAAAAAAATCTTGCACAATAAATGGTCAGCTCTCGATATACAGTGGATCAATATCTCGCTGGTGATGTCATTTCTCACATTAAAGCGTGGATGTTAACATCACTCATTTCCACTTCCACAAACAACATGTGTAATTAATAACGCGTCCTATGTGTTATTGATACTCTTGCTTATTAGTTTGCCATGTGGAGGCATCATCTGGTGGTGCTGGCTCTCTGTAGTTTCACAGGGGATCGCTATCCATCTCTCCCAGCCATGTCCCACCAGTGCAGCACCATCAATCACACGCTGGAACTGGGAAGAAGAAGGAAAAGAAGATTATTTTGGGTAGCATATGTGTTAAAACACACTCATACATACATACTTGGTGTTACCCTTTGGAGATTGGGTGGACGATGGTGCGCGCAAGCGCACGCACGCACGCACGCGCGCCCGCACGCACGCACGCACGCACGCACGCAAGCATGGACAATGACACAGAAACAGACACGGACACACACACACACACACACACGCACGCACGCACGCACGCACGCACGCACGCACACACACACACACACACACACACACACACACGCACACACACACACACACACGCACACACCGTGGGGGTGAGGAGGGGCAAGAGACCAGATGAGATCACTCCAGAAAGTAACTTGATCGGATAAAATCACACAGATTGAGATTTCTCAGGTGTTTCCAGTGACAGTGAGTTATTGTAAAAGTGTGTGTGTGTGCGTGTGTGTGTGTGTGTGTGTGTGTGTGTGTGTGTGTGTGTGTGTGTGTGTGTGTGTGTGTGTGTGTGTGTGTGTGTGTGTGTGTGTGTGTCTCTGTGTGTGTGTGTGTGTGTGTGTGTGTGTGTGTGTGTGTGTGTGTGTGTGTGTGTGTGTGTGTGCATGTGTGTGTGTTTCTTTGTCTGTGTCTGTGTGCGTGTGCGTGCGCGCGTTTGTGTCTCTGTGTATGTGTGCGTGCGTGCGTGCGTGCGTGCGTGCGTGCGTGTGTACGTGCGTGCGTGCATGTGTGTGTGCTGCATGCATGAGTGTGGGTGTGTATGTGTTCAGGGCTGCATGCATGCATGTGAATGAATTATGTTGTGAGACAGTAACAAAAACAGGAACAATCTTGTCTTTCACGAGAGTTCAATAAAAGATAAAAGTATAGGCCTACCTAGATCTTCCAGTCAACACAGGACTGGGAAGATGCAGCATCTTACAAGTCTGGTAAACCTTTCATATATCTTTGGTTAAGCATGTGTCTCCTTCATGATGTGGAAAGAAAACAGAAAAAAATAGGGTGGGGGTGCTGAAGTTGGCTAGTGTGTTCATACAAGAAATCTGTGGACTCGGGTTTGAGTCTGACCCATGGTCGTTCCCAGATCCTGTCTCTCTCCCACTAATTTCCTGATACTCTCCAACTGTCCTATCCAATTAAGCACAAAATGCCTGAAAAAATGAAACAGTCAAAATTTGAATTTTGTTAGAGAGACTTGCTGAACTAAATTAGAAATAACACTGAAAATAGGGTTTTTTTTTGTTTTGTTTTTTCCTGGTGCCACCTAGAGAAAGCTCTAACATCGTTATCCTGCTTTTCTCAAAGTCTTTCCTTTTGCTTACCATCATAGTACATTGAAGTACATCCGTCAATTAAAAAAAAAAAGTGGTCTTGCAAAATAGGCCTAAAAATTCATGAAATCAACCACCACGAAATCCACCATAATCCATGTCACTTTTTCCCATGCATGGAGAGTTCAGGATTCCTAGCTTTGTGCGTGGTACATGGAGTGTGTGAATGCCAAAAGCTGTTTTCAACAGTCCCTCTGCTGCAATGCTCACA
>NC_085872.1:41140423-41155423 GCF_034702125.1 Engraulis encrasicolus | reverse complement strand
TGCTTTAAATTACTTTCAATTGCCTGTGGTAGCATGCCATTTTTTTTTATTTGCATTTGAACTTCATTAAATGGAAGTAGCTCATAACGCCACAGAATTGCTAATAAAAAAATAGTCAATGTACCACTCTTCCCTTAAACATTTAAGCATTGCACATTTGTCCTGATAATGTAAGAACGAACCCATGAATATTTTACTGAATCATGTATGATGCAGAAGGTCAAATGTGCATGGGCAGTGGCATAGTACATGCAGTACAGTGAGGCCCGGTGGAGCTCAGCTACAGCTAGACTTAATCTGTGTTTCTCAGTAAGGCCATTCCATTGGAGAGACCAATGCAGATGTGGCAATGGGGTTAGTCTCAGATATGGAACACAGACAACTGATGAAGAGCATGAGCGTGTAACCCACAGCCTCTTGAGGAACAGGCAATGAAGAGACCTGGATCCCATGTCCTGTGGAGGGATGAGAGAGAGAGAGAGAGAGGGAGAGAGAGAGAGAGAGAGAGAGAGAGAGAGAGAGAGAGAGAGAGAGAGAGAGAGAGATTTGGGCAACGTATTTTGGGCATAAGTAGCTTCAACAAACTCAGATTTATGACAACATTAACAGGTAGTAAGGTACAAATGAATAAGAAAATAAAAAATAGTATATGAAGTATGAGTATATGAATACATATGCATACACACACACACACACACACACACACACACACACACACACACACACACACACACACACACACACACACACACACACACACACACACACACACACACACACACACACACACACACACACACACACACACACACACACACACACACACACACACACACACACGAGGTGAACGGCAGCAATAGGCCAGTTCAGTGCTGTTCCAGTTAGCAGCCATGATGAAAGCAGAGTAGACAGGCTAACGCAGCAAGTCCCTGATTCATGCAAAATGCAAAAGAAATACTACTTTATTAAAACCTTCCAATGCCAAGGAACACACACGTGTGAACATACACGCACACACACACACACACACAGGCACAAACGCACGCACGCACGCACGCACGCATGCACGCACACTCACACGCACACACACACGCACACACACACACACACACACACACACACACACACACACACACACACACACACACACACACACACACACACACACACACACACACACACACACAGACACTTTATAAAAGTAATGTGGAATAGAACTTACATCCTATTTTAATAATTGAAACATTGATTGATTCTCATTTGGGCTGTTAATACAGTGCAGCTGTTAATATATCTGCTCAAGGAGTATATTGCTGCTGAATTACATGTATTTGTAACAGCAACTGATTAAAAAAATAAAAATGGGAATTTTCAGTTGCAAAAAGTCAGTTGTAAGTTGTGAATGTTGGAGTTGGAGCTGAGATGGTTCTGCATCTCCACCCCCCCCCCACACACACACCTCTCTCTCTCTCTGTTTGTCCATATGCTGTTGTTTCAGGGACATATGTCTTCATACTGAATGACAAAAGTAAAAGCTGTTTCACACATGGAAATGTTAGAGGTATGGGACATACACGACAGTTTGCAATCTCTATTGTGGATTTTAGTCAAATGTTTTTCGTAAATAATACATAGCTAAAAGCCTCCCCGTTCCCCAGTGAAACACTTTGTTGTTTTCTTCCTGGAGGACTACAAACCCATGCTCTCGATTTTTCTTTCAGCATACACTCTTCTCCTGTGTTCCTACAAATCTAAGAGAGAGAGACAGAGAGAGTGAGAGAGAGAGACAGAGAGAGAGAGAGAGAGAGAGAGAGAGAGAGAGAGAGAGAGAATATGGTAATATGTAAATTGAGGTGCACCGTGTAATATTTTTAGTAGTTCATTTCCAGAATTCATGCTGCCCATTCACAAATGTTGGGCTACCTTTTTAACAAACATACTTACCACCACCATCAAATTCTAAGTAGCCTATTCAATATGACTGGGAAAATTGCACTTTTCCTACACAAAAAGGGGATCTTCTCCATGGTCCGCCATTTTGAATTTCCAGAAATAGACATTTGTAGCTGCAAAACCTATTATACTTTGGTCATACTAGTAAATACTAGTTTATTACTTTGTAAATATTCATGAAAAGCTCAAATTTGGCAATAGGCAGCACAATTCCAATGAGAAGCAGTTGCAATACCTATTCTGGCCACAATCTTACACAGTGCACCTTTAAGCATTTCCAAGGACAGCGGACACATAGACTACTGTCTACCTGTCTTTGTATGTTGAAGTGTTGAGTACTTGTTTTTTTGCACACATCCATTCCCGGTACTTCACCCTGCATCCACATTCCCTTTGCCAAACAAAGATGATGCAACTGCAGTTACCCTAACTGTTCAATTGGCCAAGGTGTGAGGCGGATGGACAATGGTAATGAAAAGAAAATGTCAAATTTTGTATAACTTTCTCTCTCTCTCTCTCTCTCTCTCTCTCTCTCTCTCTCTCTCTCTCTCTCTCTCTCTCTCTCTCTCTCTCTCTCTCTCTCTCTCTCTCTCACACACACACACACACACACACACACGCATGCACACATGCACATGCACACGCACACATGCACACACACACACACACCTTGTCGGCATTTTGTTGAAAGTTAGTTCAGCCACTGACATCGTAGCTATGAGGTTGTGTCTTTATCCAGAACAAACTCACAGTAGCAGCATTTAAACTGACCATTTCTCCGTCCGACCATAAATATTTCACCTAGCAATCTATATTCGTTTTACTGTATAAAACACAGAGACACCCCACCCCCCATCCACCACTCACCACTCACCAGCCAGTAGCATTGTGCTATATTCAGCATGTTTCTCAAGGTCTTTTATTTATTCATCTTATTTATTTATTTCCTCTTTCTCCGCCAGCCGGCCACCCAGAAGCCGCGCATCCATTCTCTGATTATTGCCAGCTATTAGAGGGCACTTAAAAGAGCCTTTCCTGGACAGGCCCGGCGGCACTGTGGCTGCGAGAGCGGGAGGCGCTCGGGGCCAGGAGGCGACGACGCTGATGCGAAGTGACAGGGAGAAGTGTGCTCTGGGTAATGAAAATGCGGGTGAGGGAGGACAAACACTCGCAATTCCTCCCTTTCTCTCGCTCTCTCCCTTCATCTCTCTCTCACACACTCTCTCTGTCTCTCTCTGTCTATCTCTCTCACTGACTCTCTCTCTCTCTCTCTCTCTCTCTCTCTCTCTCTCTCTCTCTCTCTCTCTCTCTCTCTCACACACACACACACACACACACACACACACACACACACACACACACACACACACACACACACACACACACACACACACACAGTCCTCTCTTTCAGCGGCCTGCCCGCCTGTTCGTTGGTTCGACCATGCGTCTGTTTGTTTGCTCATTCGCCCGTCACAGCGAATGCTTTGAGAAAGCATGAGAGGTTCAGATACTACACTGCAGGCAGCATGTGGTCTAATATGCAAGGCAGATTCATTTGAAATTGGTTGATTTTTTTCTCACGCGAGGTTATACGGTCTTCGCCTATTGGCTGGTATGCAGCACTCGGCACAACACACAGTTGAGCAACATCAGCACATGACATGACATGCCATGCGCGGAGCTTAAATATCATCCTTGACATGACGGCTGTAATCCAATTGGCCTCTTGATCTGCATCTGTAAGTGACACAACTGGCTCTGGATCTGCTCGACTCTGTGAGTGTGTGAGTGGTAACACAGAATAGTCGCACCTGCTCTCCTGGTGCTCTGGCACAGTCAGCACACCAGGGGTTTCGTACAGAGGGGTAAATAATAATAATAATAATAATAATAATACTTTCGTTTTATATAGCGCCTTTCAAAACACCCAAGGACGCTTCACAGAGTGTTGTGTTGGAGAGTGTGAGTGTGTGTGCGCGTCAGTGTGTGAGCATGTGTGTGAATGCGTGAAAGTGCTTGTGGAACTAGCAGCCATAAGCCTCCAGGAAGAGATGTGTCTTAAGGTGTTGCTTAAACATGGCCAGTGAAGGGGCATTTTGGATGTGGTCGGGCAGATTGTTCCAAAGAATGGGAGCAGCAACATGGAAGGCTCTGTCACTGGTGGCCTTGAGCCTGGCACGAGGGACGATCAGCTGGCCCTTGGAAGAGGACCGCAGGGATCTTGAGGGGTCATAGGGGTGAAGGAGGTCACTGAGGTAGTGGGGTGCCAGACCATGGAGGGACTTGAAGGTTAGGAGGAGGACTTTGTAGGTAATCCGTGACTTGATGGGGAGCCAGTGAAGCTGCTTGAGTATGGGGGTGATGTGCTGCCAGGGTCTAGTGCCTGTTATGATCCTGGCAGCAGAGTTCTGGACATATTGCAGTCTGTCTAGGGCCTTGTTGGGTAGACCAAGCAGGATGGCATTGCAATAGTCCAGACGGGAGGAGATGAAGGAGTGAGTGAGCGTCTCCGTAACTGTCTTAGAGAGTGAAGGCCGGAGTCTGGAGATGTTTCGGAGATGATAGAATGCCGATTTGGTGACTTTTTTGATGTGGGAGTGAAGTGAAAGTGATGAATCCAAGATGACACCCAGGTTACGTACTTCGGGGGATGGGGTGATGGTGCATCCATCGATGTCCAGGTGGAGATCTCCAACCTTCCTTTGCAGCATTGCTGGTGCCACCACCATGAGCTCAGTTTTATTGCTGTTCAGTTTGAGGAGATTGTGTGTCATCCAGGTTTTGATGTCCTGCAGGCAGTGGACGAGAGGGGTGGGGGGGGATAGAGGGGTGGGGGGGGACAGAGGAGAGGGTTTGGTGCTGATGTATATCTGTGTGTCGTCGGCGTAGCAGTGGAAACTGAGACCATGGGAGCGGATGATACGACCAAGGGGGAGCATGTAGATGGTGAAAAGAAGGGGGCCAAGCACCGAACCTTGCGGAACGCCGTGGCTGATGGTAACTGTGGTGGAGCGTGAGTCTTTGAGAGTGACATATTGTTGGCGGTTGGATAGATATGAATGAAACCAGTTAAGTGCTGTGCCAGTTAGTCCAGTAAACTCTGAGAGCCGTTCAAGCAGGATGGAATGAGAGACTGTGTCAAATGCTGCTGAGAGGTCCAGGAGGATGAGGATGGTAAGGTGGCCTTTGTCAGCAGCAGTGAGGAGGTCGTTGGTGATTTTGACAAGTGCAGTCTCTGTGCTGTGGTGGGCTCTGAAACCAGATTGCAGGGGTTCAAAGAGCTCATGGTGGGACATATGCTGCTGGAGTTGGGCCGCCACTGCCCTTTCCAAGATTTTGCTGAGGAAAGGAAGGTTGGAGATCGGACGGTAGTTGTTGGGGTCGTCAGGGTCCAGACCAGGTTTTTTCAGGGTGGGGATCACAGCAGCAGTTTTGAAGCTGGCAGGCACAACACCAGTTTCCAGAGATGTGTTGATGATAGTTGCCATGATGTGGCAGAGGGCAGGAAGGCAGGCTTTAACCAGGGTGGTGGGCATGGGGTCCAGCTGGCAAGAGGACGACTTGGCTTTGGACACCAGGTCGGTGACCTGGGTATGGCCAAGGGAGGCAAAGCAGGAGAGGCGGTGCTGCGGTGGGCAGGCAGCGGGGATGGCAATGTCCTGCCATGGCTGGTGGGTGTCAGGTGGCTCGTCCTCGTGGTGCTGGGGTGGAGCTAGGAGCTGCTGGTGGATGGTGTCGACTTTACGTGTGAAAAAGTCCTGAAAGCTGGAGCACAACTCAGCAGCATCCGATGGTTGGGGTGTTTGGGGAGGGCGGAGAAGGCGGTTAATTGTGGAGAA
The DNA here is from genome assembly GCF_034702125.1 of Engraulis encrasicolus. Classification (NCBI taxonomy): domain Eukaryota; kingdom Metazoa; phylum Chordata; class Actinopteri; order Clupeiformes; family Engraulidae; genus Engraulis; species Engraulis encrasicolus. The sequence goes on along the minus strand of NC_085872.1, from coordinate 41,149,631 downwards.
GAGCATTCTGGGATGGTTCTGTTGGTTGTTGATTAGAGTGGAGAAATATTGTGTTTTGGCTGTAGAGAGGGCCTGCTTGTAGCTCCTGACGTGGTCCCTATAGGCCTCCAGGTGGACAGTGAGGCCGTTTTTTTTGTGCCGTCGCTCTAGCTGACGCCCGGCTTGCTTCATGAGGCGGAGCTCAGATGTAAACCAGGGAGCAGGTTGGGAAAAAGAGACTGATCGGGTGGTAATGGGTGCCACGACATCCAGGCTAGTGGCGAGTGCAGTGTTGTAGTGTTCCACCAGGGTGTCCACTGAGGAGGCAGAGTCAGGAGCTACAAGATGGGTCTCTAGGGTTTGAGAGAGCAGAGGCAGAGACACGTTCTTGATGTTACGAAAGGTGATGGTTCGGGAACAGTGTTGTCTGCGATGGGGTACGTTGACGGTGAACAGAATTGTACGATGGTCTGATATGGCCAGGTCAGTGCACTCGAGGTGTAGCGGGGGTGTGCCAATGCTGCATACCAGGTCGAGGGTGTGTCCTTTGTTGTGGGTGGGGCCCTGCACATGCTGAGTGATGTTAAAACAGTCCAGAAGTGACAAAAAGTCGGCCGCAAAAGAGCAATTGCTGTTATCCACGTGGATGTTGAAGTCGCCCAGTAAGATGGTCGATGGGGACATGGGGCAGACAGCAGCAAGCAGCTCAGTGAGCTCAGGGAGGAAGCTGGTGGAGGGTTTGGGAGGCCGATAGATGAGGACCAGTTGTAGCTGTGCAGCGCCATTCACTGTGAGATGGAGACATTCAAAGGATGATGCACTGACAGGATGTTCTTTGACCACAAAATCAGAGTGGTGTATGATGGCAAGACCACCACCGCGGCCGTGTCCGCGGGCCTTATGTGTGTAGGTGTACCCAGGTGGAGTAGCATGGTTGAGACTGACAAAGTCCTGTTGGCTCTGCCATGTTTCAGTTAAGCATACAAAGTCCAATTTTCTATCTGTGATAATGTCATGAATAAATACTGCTTTGTTATTTATGGATCTGATGTTCTGTAACATGAATGAAGCAGTCCTGGTAGAGGGTGCAGAGCTGTCAATGCAGATCAGGCTCCGGAGATTGGCAGGTGGGGGGCGTGGCCTAAGTTGAGCTCGTCTCTGCGGAGGGGCAAAGCATCTAACCACTGGAATAGCCGAAGCTACGTTGTTGGTATTGTAAACAAACTTGTGACGAACAGCCCTGTGTGACTGAGTCACCAGGGCCCCATGAATATAGGGGGCCCACACACTCACTGATTTATATACATATATTGCTGCGGGCAGGGTCGTTGACAGCTTTGGCTGGGCCCAGGACAAAGTCATCTGAATACCCCCCCCTCACGGAATACATACAATGTAATGAGAACCCAATTCTGAGCCCCCTCTCTCCCTGGGCCCAGGACAACTGACCACTTTGTCCCCCCCCCCTTGTCGACTTCCCTGGCTGTGGGGGGTCCATTGAAGCTGATTGTACATAGGGCCCATAAAATTGCTGCTATACGCCCCTGAAGTACACTAGCAACAGACCGCGTGCAGCTGTGAGCCCGTCTGGGCTGTGGTTGTGTCAGAGATCACAGATGCAGCGTTCAGGTCACTCTGCTGTGTTTGCTTTCCCTATCAGTTCTGCATCAACACTCTGCTGAGGTAACACGCCACCGCGGCTGGCTGGCAACTCCAGCTCCTCTCTCAGGGAACCACTACAGCTAATGTAGTATGAGTGTGTGTGTGTGTGAGGTGGTGTGTGTGTGTGTGTGTGTGTGTGCGTGTGCGTGTGTGTGTGTGAGTGCGTGTGTTTTAAAAAAGTGTCAAGGAGCATGGTGTTAGCAGTTTTATTTGTCTAATACATAAAACTAATATAATGATCAAATTAATATTTACATGATTAAACCATTAGCAGAGCTCTACAGTTCTCACCTGACCCAAACCAAGTTTCATACAGACACAGTTTCACCACTAATCAGATGAGAGGACATAATCCTTGTAATCATCCAGATATTCCATCTCCTCCTCAGTTCTCCATTTTATCCTCCCTGTCCATGCTCTGGATCCCACTGAAACACAGAGATGCACACAAATACTGTACAAAGATAGGCTCCACAAGAACACAGAGAGCAGAAGTCACACATTCTCAAATCTTATTGTACTGCCCACAATAACAATATAAGCTTTCTGTCCTATTTCATTCATGCACACTGACATACAACATAGCCTTGATATTTTAATCAAGAAGAGCCAGTGTAACGGAGGTATTCCAGCGCAGTCCGTCCCCCTCGGGTCTAAAACTCGCCACCTCCTAGTCAACGCATCAGTTCGGGTATGGGAGGCACAGCGCAATGCCGCTGAGCAAAAGGAGCAGTCCGACAGCCCAGTTCCAACGATATTGTATGAGGCTTCGGGAGGGAGGTTTTACTAATGTTCCATGCCACACTCTGCTAGTTGACCTCCGTTAGACTCACCCTCTAAACCTCATTCCCATCCCGGATCAATGGCACCAGTGTAACTGAGGTGTTCCCACGCAGTCGGCCCCCCTCGGGTCTTGAACTCGCCACCTCCTAGTCAACGCATCGGTTCGGGTATGGGAGGCACAGCACGATACCACTGAGTTACAGTTACAGTCCAATAGCCTATAGCACTACTGAAACTGTATGAGGCTTCGGGAGGGAAGTTTTACTAACGTTCTATCTACACCACACTCTGCTAGTTAGCCCCCGTTACACCAGCAACACTGCTAGATTCAGGTTTGTACGATTGGGGTTATATTAACATATAAGACACCAGAAGCCCCTCTCCAAAAACAACTCCTTCCGACCACACCTGCAATTACATAACATATTAATCTATTATTCTTATGATCCCAAGCCTGTATTTCCTTGTTATTCACATTCATATTAGGCCAAAAATAGCCATACTGCTGATGGTTAAACTGTAAATGATTTTGTATAGTTCGCAACTCATATCTGTGTGTGTGTGTGTGTGTGTGTGTGTGTGTGTGTGTGTGTGTGTGTGTGTGTGTGTGTGTGTGTGTGTGTGTGTGTGTGTGTGTGTGTGTGTGTGTGTGTGTGTGTGTGTGTGTGTGTGTGTCTGTGTGTGTGCACGTGTGTGTGTGTGTGTGTGTGTGTGTGTGTGTGTGTGTGTGTGTGTGTGTGTGTGTGTGTGTGTGTGTGTGTGTGTGTGTGTGTGTGTGTGTGTTGTGTGTGTGTGTGTGTGTGTGTGTGTGTGTGTGTGTGTGTGTGTGTGTGTGTGTGTGTGTGTGTGTGTGTGTGTGTGTGTGCTCATGTGGGTGTGTCCTTGTGGGTGTGTCCTTGTGTGTCTGTGTAAGCATGTTTGTTGATGTTTTGTCTCTGTGTCATTGCCGTGTGTACATCTCCACTTTCTGTTCAGTTTGCCAAAGTGTCCATGTAGCAATCCCTGTATTTATGAGCTTGTTTGTGTGTAAAAAGTCAAGCGTTCATTTAGTTGAAATTGACTACAGCTATCCTTACCGCGATATTTTTCTCCATAGCTGCTGAGCTGTTGTAGCATCAAATAACAATCAATGTCCAAGCATTATGCCTGTCATTTAGCAGGGAACATGAGATGAAACTGAGAAAACCTCCCAAATGATTAGTCCAGCCATCAGCAAAAGCCATTTCATCCCTCCTGGCTGAATTAAAAATATAAAACGATCAGATTGTTATAATGCTTATTTTGTGATATTGATACGTCCATATTAAGTATCACACACATCACTTACGGTAGGCCTAATTATTAAGCGGTTGGAATTAACACAGGGCTGACTTCATTTGACAATAATTGCCAAATTACTGAATAAAAATGGTTGTAAGCATTTAAAGTAATATGTCATACGGTAAGTGTACAGACACATATGCAGCCTTACTGTTTTGGAAGAAAATGAGAAACCTTTTAGACTAATGAGCAGGCCTCTAAATGAACACCAGCCAACCTTACCAGCCAAATGCTGGTGACATTTCTGTTTGGCTGGAAGAAAAGACCAACATACTAGCCACTTTGACCCATTAGTGAGTGTGTGTTTGGTTAATAAATTAGCATCTACAAGCCAATAATAATTTAGAGCCCTACTAATGAGTAACATCTAAGTATATCATAAAACACATTATGTGATAGTAGACTTGCATACTAGTCAATTAGCATTTTAGTTTTATGGATTCCCCACTCTCCCTTTGCAGTGAGCGATGGGTGTTGACGAGAGGGCGTTGACAATGTCAGTGTGTGTGTGAAACTGAGAGTGTGCACGCATGTGCTTATGCTTGTGTGTGTGCGTGTGTGTGTGTGTGTGTGTGTGTGTGTGTGTGTGTGTGTGTGTGTGTGTGTGTGTGTGTGTGTGTGTGTGTGTGTGTGTGTGTGTGTGTGTGTGTGTGTGTGTGTGTGTGTGTGTGTGTGTGTGTGTGTGTGTGTCTCCCCTAAGCGTGGATGTGGGCGATCAAGCCTGTATTTGGCGGCTCAAATGTGTGTGGACATATCACTTTACCTTCCTCTTTTCAGGTCAATCAATACTATGTTTTTAGAACATCATTAATGGCACATTAACATGGCCCGCGTGAGCGAGCGCGTGTGGTGTGGAGCGGACGAGGGGGACCTGGGGTAGGGGGCGCGTTAATTGATTAACGGTTATGCAGCTACAGTATGAAGTGGCGTATAGGAGGCAAGCGAGGCGCCTGTCTAACCGGCCCTTTATTGGCTCCTCAAGGGCCTCCCTCATCCAACATTCATTTGAAGCAAACCAGAAGACTCTTGACATGCACGCACTACACGCGCAATACATGCGCACGCACACACGCACACACGCACGCACGCACGCACACACACACACTATATGCACCAACACACACATCTGCACAGCTGCACAACTGCACATGCATGCACACACACACACACACACACACACACACACACACACACACACACACACACACACACACACACACACACACACACACACACACACACACACACACACACACACAGTCTCACTCCAATTGGGCGTTGCATGTCATTTCTCACATTTTTGCTCTCTATTCAGGCACTCTGCGTAGTGCTGGCAGTCCAATATACCGCTGAAAATGCTGGAGAGATGCGATTAACATTATGACCTGATTAAGCTGTATGGCAGTGTGAAAAAAACACTACACAAACTGTAACCAAAATGGACATTCACTTATAAAAAAAATGCCCATATAATTAAGGAGGGGACTTTTCACAGAGACTTTTCTCTATTTGTAGATGCATGCATTTGTGTGTGTGTGTGTGTGTGCGTGCGTGCGTGCGTGCGTGCGTGCGTGCGTGCGTGCGTGCGTGCGTGCGTGCGTGCGTGCGTGCGTGCGTGCGTGCGTGCGTGCGTGCGTGCGTGCTGCGTGCGTGTGTGTGTGTTTGCAGATGGAGAAAGCTGAAGGGTATGTAACATTCACTCAGCTGTGTTTTACAACCCATGCACTCGGTACACTTGTGTATTTTGTCCTGAAGCCTTCTTACACCTCGCCAGTGTTTGAAAATAGTTCATCATAGGCTTTCGATGCTCTAAATGTTACACAGTCAACCCCCATCTGTGTATTATCATTTCGTGTGCTTAGGTTTGACTTTACATTGTCCCCCATCTCCCCCCACCTCATCGGTTTCACGTTTTCCCCCAAAACGTCCCCAGGTCCATTAGGATCACATTTCCATATACTTACTGTTCTGTGGCAGTGTCATTGATTTTTGTCTTTTCGAATCGCTTTGCCACATTTGGGCGTACGCCTTCAGGCACTTTTGACATCAGGCAAAGTGTTTGGGCTTGTGTTAGATTGAGTGTTGTCCTGGTGTGAGGTGGGTGACAGAGGAAATTGAATGGTATTGAATATGCCGTGTGGGTAAGAGAGATAACAGCCGCCAGTAGGACAAAGAGGGGACATACACCGTCTCGTATAGTTGTACATATCAGTGAACAAGCCTGTATGTCAAATTAAGAAAATGATAGAAAAGCATTTGGGATAGATAGATCAACAACAGATCAAAATAACACAAAATTAACTTGACTTCCTGTGGAATAATAAATTATAAATAATTATCCTCAGATTACATCACACAAATAATTATCCTTAGATTAACATCACTTTACATTACATTGCATTTGGCAGATGCTTTACTGTATAACCAAAGCGACTTGCAAATAAAGACAGAATCATAGCCAACATCAAGAAAAGACTTCTTTAAAGGTACACTGTGCAAGATGTTTAGTTGTTTATTTCCAGAATTCATGCTACCCATTCACTCATGTTACCTTTTTCATGAATACTTACCATCACCATCAAATTCTAAGTATTCATTATCACTGGGAAAATTGCACTTTTCATACATTAAAAGGGGGATCTTCTCCATGGTCTACCATTTTGAATATCCAGAAATAGACATTTTTAGCTGCAAAAATGACTGTACTTGGGCCATACTAGAAAATATTAGTTTACTACTAAGTAAACTTTCATGAAAAGATCAAATTTGGCAAGAGACAACCCAGTTTCAATGAGCAGCATAGTTGCAGTACCATTTTTGACCATTTCCTGCACAGTGTACCTTTAACTTATTGAATAAATAATATAAAATTGCATAACAATACAAATTACATGAGCATCCTGAAAATATAAAACCAGGTTGTGAACGTCCTCAAGACACACAAATCCATCAGTTTATAACCCTTAGTAATAGGCCTATAACAGGAGACCACTGATGCTGCCTTATACCCAAATGCTCACACCCCTCACACCCCTGCTCACATCCCTGTCATTCTCTCCTTCAGACTTTTTTTGTCTAAAGGTCATCGACCTTGTCCCAGAACCCCCATTCAATTTCCTTAAGCACCATGCATTACCCATAGCCACAGAAGTCTACTAAATTAGCAGATCAATACTCCATCTGAAACTCTTTTGGGGGTTTTGAAAGAGCCTGTAGCCCTCTCTGGTTCAGCCCCCTCTAACAAATAGGGATGTTGTTTGTGTTGTAATGTGCTGTGTCATAGAGTTCGTCTTACAGACATCTCAGGGGATGTGCTAGGGTCACTTTGAAAGGTGGAGAATACGCGCCTTTGAGCAAAGGAACATGTGCCAGCCCATAGACACAGACAGACAGACACGCACGCACGCAACCACACGCAGGCACGCATGCATGCACGCACGCACACACACACACACACACGCACGCACACACACACACACACACACACACACACACACACACACACACACACACACACACACACACACACACACACACACACACACACACACACACACACACACACACAGACACACACACACACACACAGTACGTACACACACACACACGCACACAATTTGTTGTTTGTTTAAATTTGTTGTTACCAGAATGGCAACGACCGAGTCGCAGTGCATTACTAAAGGCCCTGTGTTATGTCATATTAGAGTAGTATTATGGTAATTAACCTTTCAATGACTATTACAGCGTGCCTCAGATGGTACAGCATGCATTATGGGGCTACAAGGATCGGTTGGGTTGGGTTGGTTGGAGGCGCTTAGAGTAATACCGTTTTGAGTTCTGTCAGTAATGTTTCCTAATATATCATTTTGTATTATTTCTCAAAGTGGGTTTATGGATACTGAGTATGAGCCCAACACCTGTGACCCATTTACAGTCCTGTAAGACCATTTCTTTATTTCCACTGGAGTATATCATTGCACTTCATACAGGAGCAGTGCAATGAATTAAATCTGGCCTGTTTAATCTGCAACAATCAAATCACATCTGAGTGCCACACATCCATCTATCCATGCATCCTACCGCCTGGCCTGCCTGCCCCAGACCCCCGTCCCCTAACAGAGCCGTCCTGCATGACATCTGGGCCCCTTTGCCTCAGTCACTACTACTCTACTCTCACCCTGAGGGTAAAGGGGCCACACAACGTCCCCCCTCCCTGTCCTCCCCCCCCCTGTCTCTCTGTCCCACCGCCCCAACAGCCCTACCTACTCTCCCCATGCATGCATGCATTGCAGACACCCGCCCCGCCCTGCTCTACTCAGCACAGCACGACGCAGCACCAAGCTCTGTCTCTCACCTCCTGCCCACAAACCCTTTGTGGAGCCAGAGGCCTCCGAACCTATTGTCTCAGAAATTAGAGTGTGAGTGTGGCCCCCCCTCTGCAATCTGTCTGTAGCCACTCATCCATGACCACCACCACCACCACCACCACCACCATACATACCTTTAGGAAGCAAGCTCCTGCATTTTGGTGCATGAGTAGTAGCAGGGGTTGACACTGGCAAAAATCGGCCAAAATCGGTCAAATGCTGGTAAAACTTGGCTGTGGCTGGTAACAATTTCAGTGTCACTAACCAATTTGGCAGGTTGCTTATTTTATGGTATGACATCAGAATAGCATATAATCTGCACTTTACCCCTTGTGTATCAATTGTTTGTATTTAAGTTCAAGAAAAATCTCAGTTACTCAGTTTCTATGTGTTTGTTTTTTATTTCCATGTAGAAACCCATGCTCTCACCTTCTTGCTTGAAGCACCTCATCTTCTGAGGTTAGATGTACAGCGTCCAAAAAGAAATTAAAAAAACTAATTTGTGGCTAGTAGAATAGCCGGATGACTAGTGACTCTGGAAAACCACTAGCCACAGTGGCCAGCAAACGAAAAAGTTAATATCAAGCCCTGAGTAGTAGGCACATAAGCGACCAGGCAACACACAAATGCTTCATGGCCAAAAGCTTGGACAGCACTGTAGGAATTGACTATCACAGCAAAAAAAAAAACTTCTCTGCTTACTGGGGTGGAGAGCGAGATTCCCACACACCTGATCAAACACTTCCACTGACAACACAGAGTCCTCTCTGCCACTGTGTCTGGCCACTTTCTCAATTTGAGCTGCCAGTTTCCCCAGCCTATAGCATGCGCCACGACGAGCAAAATGTGGAGCTTGACCCCAGGGTCAGCCACTATGGCCGCGGGATGTCCATTTCACTCTCATCAGCCCTGCTGGAGCTGGGTAGACTGGCTGCTCATTGGCCGGTTGTAAGGAAGAGGATCCATGTATGTGTTCCTATGGTTGACGCAGTTTTGTCCATATTGCCATGCTGAGCTGCTCAGGGGGTGGTGGTGGTGGGGCTGTGTGTCTGACCAAATTCCACCCAAAAGGTTCTCAAAAACTGCCAAAATGCGCT
>NC_085872.1:41127923-41135423 GCF_034702125.1 Engraulis encrasicolus | reverse complement strand
ATTATTATTATTGTTATTATTATTATTATTATTATTATTATTATTATTATTATTATGTTGTTGTTGTTGCTGTTGTTATTATAATAGTTATGTTGTTGTCATTAGTAGCAGTTAATATAGACTTGTTGAATTAATATTAATACTGATTAATAATTACATGTCTTGTATTGCTCATTATGTTATTTTGTTGATCTTGTTAGACTGTCAACAATCACCATAATCATGATCTTGTTCACAGTCACTGGGCTAAATAGTCTCAATTTTCGAATTATGTCTGGAAGCGACCATACCTTTATGACTAGTGGTGAAACAGAGACCTCCTCTTTTGTGTTATTATTCATTTCTAAGAAATTCCAAACAAAAATGTCAGACATTGTCTCATTGGTGTCACATATTTAGGCCTAATCTACTGTAAGTTTATCAGACCGCTGCACGATGCAGACAGTATTACAACACCGGCCTCAGAGGCAGCCATGCACACGCACGCATGCACTCGCGAGCCACACGCACACGCACACACACACACACACACACACTTCATGGGTTAGCCAATTTGACCTTAAGCAGAGTTAAGGCAGTCGGCGTGCAAGAGTAGGCTACAGCTTATGCAGTTCTTACGAAAAGTTGTTTTGTGGCCGACTGACAATTAAGCATTTTCATGGCGGTACGCTGGATAAAGGGCTTACACTTGGAATTTTGATTGTTTAAAGATCAATGTAATAGGCTATTACACTATTACCCCTACTAGTACGGGAGTTGAAGGCCAGAAACATATTTGCCTCAATAGGGCCTACGTTTAAGCAGGATCACGCGTGGACCCTTCAACAGGTTTGTGAGTTTCTACTGACGCTGCTTCTATGCGCATCCGTTTATCTAACAGTGGATTATCACTATAACCAAGGGAAATAACACAGGACACAATGACTACAACATGGCTGCAATTCAACTAGTGAAAATAATACTTTTAATAATAAAGATGTCCGGTCATATTACGCAATTTTGTAAAAGGATATAACCTCTGAAAGTAGGCTACTGTAAGCAATAAACATGCGTTATAACCGAAATAAAAATGTCCATTACATTCATCGAATACTGAATAATTTGAAAAGCAATAGGCCTATTCCTTAAAAATTCATGCAACGACCATCCATCTTTGGCTCCTCAATAATAATAATAATAATAATAATAATACAAATAAAAATAAAAATAAAAATAATAATAATGAGGAATATATATGTGTTACAGACCAAATAAATAGGATGATCCATAAAGCATAAATGATTACTGATTCTTTCCCCAAAACTCATTGCTTAAAATCCTCCAACAACATGATAGTATAGTGTAATTGAAAAAGATGATAGTTAAGAAATAAATAACAAATTCTGCATAACCATATGCTTTGCAAGGACCTTTTTTAAAAAAAAACACACACAGTCCAATATCCACTGTCATCAGTAGAGCACACACACACACACACACACTCTCTCTCTCTCTCTCTCTCTCTCTCTCTCTCTCTCTCTCTCTCTCTCTCTCTCTCTCTCTCTCTCTCTCTCGTGTGTGTGTGTGTGTGTGTGTGTGTGTGTGTGTGTGTGTGTGTGTGTGTGTGTGGTGTGTGCGCGCGCGCGCGCGCGCCGCTCTTTTGAATGCCACCGCCCGGCATCATGAAGGCGCCTCAGTTACATAGACATCACCCCAAGGAGGTCATACGTCCCCATCAAAAATGCTAAAATATTTGGTAGCATTCGAAAAACACAAGTAAGGCGTGCTACCTCCAGGATACATGATGGGCAGAGGCATTGGTAGCAAGCATCTTCCAAGTATATGATTGTCTTTGTAGAATGTGGGAAGCGATACTGATTTCCCGGCATCACTGAAGTCCACAGTAGGTCCTTCAAGGTCTGTGGAAATTTGCCTTTTTAATTTATTCCGGCGATTCTGGAACCATATTTTTACTTGAGTTTCTGTCAACTGCAGCGAATTGGCAAGGCATGCCCGCTCGGCGCTGCTTAGGTAACGTTTCATATCAAAGGTAGATTCCAACTGGAAAATCTGTCTCTTTGAAAAAATCGTGCGTGTTTTCTTTTTGGCCAGAACTTTGTTCTTTTTACTGGTCCCCTTGTGGTGCACGCTGCTGCCATCATCGCAACTGTCCGCATTCTCACATCTTGAGTCCAGGCTTTTCACCACGTCCATATCCCTCTCGTAGGCAGCCGTCGTTGCATGTCCCTCTGTGCAAGTCTCTCCTACAACACAGTTTACATAACTTCAACACGCGAAGTACGGGACATTACAGGCTACAATGTCTGCGCGATTAAGTAGAGAGGTTAACATACCTGTCTCGTTGATCTCTGTGCTCCGAAAGTCTTCCTCGCGACGGTCCAGAGCACGAGGAGGAAAGTCTTTCCCGCAGACGGGTACACTCTGCACTTTTGACTGACAGCTGTCAAACTTTGCCGAGACGCAATTCAGGTTAAGGATATGGTCAATAGTAAACTTAAGGGAGGCTGGGCGACAACACGGTGCGTCTTCTTTGTTCATAGTTATCCAGTAGATGCAGAGAACTATGGCTTAGTTGTTGTTATCGTTTTCTTGTGATGCTCGTTCAGTGCTTGCCTCCCCGTTCCTCAGGCACCATCTCTCCTAGATGCATACCGCAACCACGTCTGGCCCCGTATTACTACACCAACCGGAAGAACGGGGCAGACTCTCTTCTATTGGCTGAAAGAATTACGTCGATGAAGGTTGTGGCCAATTGAAAATGTGGGAAGGTATTACGCTATGAATTTACCAGACATCCACTAGACGAGGGAAAATGTCATCAAACTACCGTTTATTTTACAGTTGAAACAGGAGCTCTCCAAGAGCGCATGGCGCACAAGCTGGCATGTTGTCCCACTACTGTCAAGTATATCTGTGATATACAAAGATACGCCATATAGCCTACGTGATCACGAGAACGCCTGTGTGCTACATTAAATGTATCCTGCTTGGGTACCGTTGTTTCTCCTGGAGGGTCTATTTGGATACGCTGCGTAAAATAAAAGCTTGGCTTCTTACGCGTTTACAGTGCAGTTTCCCGATTTGGGTTATCAAGTATGGCCCCCATCAACCCATATTAAAATGCTGGGGCATTGTCGTTTTTCAAGTGGTTATTCATAATGATGCTGGTTAATAACGTTTTCAAGAGCAGAAAATTGACTTATCACTGCTTAAAGCGTGCGCAAAGTGGTCACAAATCTGCCATCTCTGTCCATTTATCTACCAACCATCTATTCATGTAAATTATTTGGCGCCCACATTCTAGACATCATGTCTCCCTAAGTGCATTATAGACCACAAATGTGAGACGCTTGTGATTTAAGTGCAGGGTCCACACGTTTCAGAAAATAGGAGCTTATATATTGATCATGGGAGTCTTGCCATGACTACACAATTTAGGTTCCTAATGGCCACTTGTAATTGAACTGGGTAATGTGCCCTATGCCATAAGAGCACATGAATTCAAAAGCAACAGCACATGCGCAGGAATGGGTGTGCAGTTGCACTTTTGCAGTGTAATTATAAAACATACTTGATGTCTGTTCCTCTCTTTCTGTGTGAAATTACAAATCGACCTGCAACCTCTACAAACTGCATAGTGTCGCTATCCTACCATGTAGCCATCTGTATACAGTTCTTTGTGCATATATCGTGCATATTTCTTCGCTTATTTAGACTCTGGAAGGTTGGAAATTACTTTTCATTGGCACGTGTCCTCTTTGAAGTGTGGCCTAAGCAGACCTTCATGAGCCCTGTCCACATGGTAACTTTCAAGTCCTAAGTTACCTATCTACCTCTCTTTTTTCGATTACTTCACCTCTTTATAGCCATTCACATATTCTGACAGATGTTTTTCCTCTCATTTCATGTTTTCACAAGTTCTTCTTCCTCTTCTTCTCTTCTTCTTCTTCTTCTACTACGACAATAACTAGTACTACGTCCTCTTCTCTTTATAATAATAATAATAATAATAATAATAATAATAATAATAATAATAATAATAATACAACGTGCAACTGTTTACAAAAACACTGGCATTATTCAATTTTGCGAATGGATGGAAAGGCAACATGTTTTCACTGTCTAATGATCCGACAAACTGGGGAAAAAACGGTAAGCCATAATAAATGCCCTGGGGACATCAAATTAAATCATACTATGAAAGAATTTCATAAAGCTTACAATTCGATTCAGGCCAGTTAATCATGTGTTGCTTATACTTGCCTTGATAGTAGCCTACCAGTTGACTCAATGTATTTTATTTTATTTTATTTTGTTTTATTCTATTTTATTGTAAAGCATACATTATTAATAGCCTACTTGTATAGCCTATATGCTCCATTGCACTGTTCGCATTAAAAAATAGTAATTATAATAAAAACAATTCACTGCACTTGATGACAAGAACTGCTGTGCATTATGCTTTTCTTTTGTAATGTGTGCGTAAAATGTATCAAAATGCATACTTGAGGGAAGTAGGTATAGATAGATAGATAGATAGATAGATAGATAGATAGATAGATAGATAGATAGATAGATAGATAGATAGATAGATAGATAGATAGATAGATAGATAGATAGATAGATAGATAGATAGATAGATAGATGTGGATTAGTGTGCGTTTTGATCCACTTGGACAACTGCTGCGTACTTTGGTACCTGACAACTGACACACACTCTCTCTCTCTCTCTCTCTCTCTCTCTCTCTCTCTCTCTCTCTCTCTCTCTCTCTCTCTCTCTGTATGTATGTGCGTGTGTGTGCGCGCGCGCCTTATATCACCTGACAGAAAACGCAAACCTTCATCCAGACATTTTATTGTGATCAATTGTATTTATTAATTGCAATGAAAACCCACCAAGTGAAAAAGTGATAAGGTTGAAAAAGTGTGCTTCTGAATAAAAATATATTTGTTGAAAAAGAAAATAAGTATAATCTTAAAATGTACACGAACAACTATGGCCTGCATCCCATGCGCAAAAAGGTTATCTGTAGGCCTATTGATGAGACAGACGCCCAGTTAACGTTAATAACATTAAAATCAAGAGGGATATAACTAAACTTAATGTATAATCACTTTAAAATGAAATCTTTGGATGCAGCAAACATTAACATGTTTTCTGCGGCCAAGTGTGTTATTGCACGATTCTGGTACAGTATAGAGATCTTGACAGTTCACACCTCGCCCTAAAACACCATTTTAAACCAGGCCAGTCATCTGCGACCTCAGTACACTCATGGACTGGGCAAAGGACGTGAGGGGATAGTTCACTGAGCTCGAAAAGCCCACAAGAGGCGGTGAGACCTGCGGCATCCCAAAACTCAGAGCTGACGGCGGCGTGGTGTTCTCGTGGTATAGGATGGGTACGCGAACAATTCGCTGCGAGGAATGAGTGATGTTGGCTGCCTCCAAGTCCGCGGCTAATTGTCTCTTCCACTTATTCCGTCGATTCTGAAACCATATTTTCACTTGTGTTTCGGTCAGATGCAGAGAGGCAGCCAATCCGGCCCGTTCTGAGCTGCTCAGGTAGCGTTTCACATCAAAAGTTGACTCGAGTTGAAAGACCTGACTACGGCTGAAGACAGTCCGGGTCTTTTTCTTACGAGCCAAGTTTTGGTCGGCGGTATCAGCTTCAGTTGTCTCGTCGAAGACGTTCTGAGCATCCTCGTTGTCATCGGTCAGACAATCACTTGTTTTACGATCTGAGTCGTCGCTGCCCACAGGCTCTGGGCCAATGGGTGAATCTCTGTCACTGGAGACGGAGTAGCACCGTTCGTCGGTACCGCTTTCTTCTTTTGGACCTGAATAAATATAAACACGAAGCATTTGTGCTAATGTTACAAGAATAGAATACAAATTTACTTAAGTGACAGACGTGGTAGGCCTAAATAGGCCTATATATGGTTAGCCTACACGAGTTTTTATAAACCGACAGAATGACAGAACGGCTCTGTTTATCAAGCCGTTATAAAGCCCGTTGTTGATACACACATACAATTTCACATGCAGGCTAAAATGTTGGTGAGGGAGAAGGTCCAAGTGCATTGTGCGTGCATGCCAATGTTTTTTGTTTTCAAAAGAATTATTAGTTGGCCTAGAAATTGACAAATATATAGGCTATGTCTTGCCTTATCTCGGGGGAAATAGCCTGTTCTTGACGTTTATGTTATTTAATGCGTGATGATCACATTTTGTGCAGGTGCGTCAAATGATCAATAGTAGACCATGCGAAGACAGCTGGGGGGTTGTTTCAGGAGGAAAGAGGAACACATTCAGGATGTTAACGGTAAGACTTGCGGCTGGAACCGATGAATAGTCCTACGTAAGAGTGAGAGTAGACAAGACCTAAACAGCTGGTAGCCTAAATAAAAGCAGCCGAGTCGCTACAGTAGGCTAGGCCATGCGGCCATGACAGCCGTTGTTATAACACGCGTTACATGAGTGCTGTTTGGAAACACGCGTTAATAACTATGTTATTACATGTGGTGCTGTTTATGCCATTAATATAACGAACTGCACTTACTTTCCGAGCACTCCCGGCTGTCACAGTGTAGAGATGAAGGCTGGTACCATTCAAGGCGGGACTGGGCATCTACTGTGGACCCTGTGCTGGTTGCTTGACCACTCACTTCACCAAAATGATGTGTCTCTCTAGTATGAAGAACTGACTGCCGTCGAACATCCTCAGCCACTTCATCCTTTCTCGGTGTTCGCGCAGAGTCTTCTTTTTTGCCGGAGCGCAGAAGATTTTCGATGAAAAAGGAAGAGACTCTTGGTGTTACCGAAGTTTGGTTTTCGTGCGCTTTTTCGTGCATGTTTATCTCTCGGTGTGCCAAATGGTCTCTGTGGAGATCAGTCTCAGCGCTGTGACTGGGTTCTACGCAATGTGCAACAATAAATCCTTTTCTGATATGATTAGGCTCTGTTTAACCATCTCAGGTGCTTTGGGTATCCTTGTGTAGAGTGGCAGCAGACGCGTCCGCGGCGCCAACGCAATTGAGGAGCGGTAGGCTATGCTTGCAAAGAATAACGCAAGTCAAGTCAAACGCTTAACAAGCCGATGGCATTCTGCTATTGGACGACCACAAAGGCAAATGGGATTACTCAAGAAAAAGAATTGCTCTCTGCGAATTCCCCTCTCTGATAGTGCCTCGGGGTCGGAGGAGCCCCTGTCAGTGAGGGGCTTTATTTGGGTCAATTAGGGAGCAAATGAAAGTCCAGATAGAGGCATTCAGGGCTAGGGCTCTTCGTTTGAGCGAGAGAGGGGATTCGGAGAACAAGATACACCACCGCCTATTGGTTATCCTCGTCTCTGCATCACCATTGTTCCCTCAAACGGAGCACCGATCAAGCGCTATGGCCGAGCTCGCTGGCACGTGGGCACGCTCACGACTTCTACCTAGACGCTCATAATTAAAAAGAAAGGATGTTTATGTTGAATAGCAGGCATGATAGGCTATA
>NC_085872.1:41112923-41115423 GCF_034702125.1 Engraulis encrasicolus | reverse complement strand
ATTCAAGGCAAGGCAAGGCAAGGCAAGGCAATTTATTTTTAAAGCACATTTCATACATGTAAGCAATTCAATGTGCTTTACAAAGAGATAAAACCCATGCAAAAAAGAGAGAAGACAAAAAGCATAAACGTAGTTCATAAACTTAGGGAATGTAATTATGACATCTGTCTGTTTCACGCATTTCTGTCTGAGTTCATACGGTAGAATTTTTGCCACAACATACTAATATTGTTAAGATACGCATGTACATAATTGGGAATCATACATGTAATGTGTTCATCCATTCCTAAATTCATAAATTCAGATAAAATAACTTCACCTAGAAACTACATTTCATGATAGGCACAAAACATTGTTTTTACACCAATGCAATTATTTTGTTGCTTGAAAGTGGAGGTTCTTTTTGGTCAGACAGTTGACAAGTAGGCCTATCTATGTTTGCCTTTGAGAGTTATTCTGTTTTCCTTTCATACGTTTTAGTCAATAATTTAAGTCAATAATGTAAGTATTCTGTTAATGTATTTAGACTACTTGTCATAAATTGCCCTGCAAGGTTTTCAAATCCAGTACCTTTTAAATATTCTTCATAAAAATGTCAAATATATTTGAGTCTTTAGGACACAACTTTTCCTTGTCAAGACATGTCATGCTTCACCAAGTTCTCCCTCGATGTTATAAACCAGAGTCGTATCTGCTAAGCCTTAGACTTTATAAATTCAGCATCTGGAGGTCAGTGTTAAGAAAGTAGCATAGCCTATATCAGTCAGTCTGTACAGTCTTGATATCATGATATCTTATCTGCATATGGCTGCGTATCTCACTCTGAACATGTGAGGTTTTGAAAAATTGATTTTTAATTTCCTGCCAACATATAGCCTTTTTCTGATTAATTACCCAACATTTGTGAGATAGTATTTTGCATTCCGTATGTATTTTACAACTGTAGTCACACTGTGTGCAATAAGATCAGTTTGTCTTTTACCTTGTAACCCTTGTTTTTCTCAGAGGACACAGATATTTCTTACCCGTTGTGTTATCACGTTTTTGTGTGTGAAAAGTAACTCATGGATGTATTTCTGTGCGCAGGCTGATCTGCCTGGCTCGTCATGTGGTAGCGGCAGCTATGGGTGTGAGTGAGCGCTGGTCGTCCCCTTGGCCCCCCTGAGGCCTGCCGAGGTATGGCCGTGTCAGCCCCTATTTCCCCTCCTTGGCCCTGTATTTGTGTGGGGTCACCTGGGTTTTGACCCCTGGTCGACACTAAGGACCTCAAGTCCCCTCGCAGGGATTAAATGGCCATGAGATCTCTTATCTTGGTGCTGGCAACAGTGTTAGATTTGCTCTAACTGATTTTCTCGAAATAGTAGTCCCATAATGCACGGCGTACCATCTGAGGCACGCTGTAATAGTCAGGTTAATTACCATAGTACTACTCTACGTACTATGACATAACACAGGGCCTTTAGTAATGAACTATGACTCAGTCATTGCCATTCTGGTAACGACAAATTTATAACGCTGTGTTTTAGCGGGTTAAATACAAAAGTCTTTTGTAATATGTGTTATAGTCTATATTTAACATTTCTAGAGCAACTCTCTTCTCAATTATTACTGTTTTTCATAGTATGGTCTACAATAAATATGATATTGGAAAACAATTTTAGCACATTTATTTGTTGTTACATTTATTTGGAAAGTGAGAGTGACTGGCAAATACATTCATTTCCTGAAGGGAAGATGATATGGCTTTTCTGCAATCCGAGGCATTCACGATCACACATGGGAGGATGGATGTGCCAGAGGGGTCACTCCATGTCAAGTGTCCGAATGGCCCCCACTTGACCATCTCAGATTTCACTGAAAATCCCTTCTAGGGAGTTGATAGACTTCATTGTAAAATATTTTCCGTTTTAAACACCTAAGAACACACAACACTCTTAGATGTATGTGGCCAGTTTTGAACAGTGACCAATTTAACTGAAAATGACTTAAGATATCCTGCAAATTTCCAAAGGCTTTTATTTGCTGCTAGGTGACACGGGTGTCTGGCTTGAGAATGTTATAAAACCTCCTTCTGTCGGGGCCTAAAGCTAAGGCGAGCTGTGTAAGTCAGCGTATTTGAAAGCAACGTTTCAAAGCAGGAGGCTGATGGGTTGCTGCTGTGTATGTACAGTACCTCTCACCAACATCAAACTCACTGCTTAACCGACCTTTTGTAGCTTTTGAAGATTGGATGTTTGTCTTTGGTAGGCCTACATATTTACATATTTGTGATGATTCTGACACTGTCAACTATTGTATATATCTGAACATAACATGATTGGGTCATTCCATGAAATATACTACTATTTTTTTCCCAAACAATTTAAACCATATCGTTTTGCGTAGAATGCTCAAAAAATTAATCAAGTGTAATTGCTACTAATTTGTCATAAGTAGTCTTGTACATGGTCTTTAAATTCCAAACATGTAAAAATGTTTCCAGTTAGTGAGGAGCAGAGGT
>NC_085872.1:41100423-41107923 GCF_034702125.1 Engraulis encrasicolus | reverse complement strand
TCTCAAACAGTCCTGTCAGTGTCACTATACTAATAAAGTCTAAAAGACCAAAACAGTATAGTAGCCTCAAAACAAAACATGCTCACGAAAACAAGCCAAAGCAACTTCCAGTGTTGTTCTTGCAGCCTTCAAGAAACAAGTAAAGACTTACCTCTTTCGTGAGTATCTACTAGACTAATGCTTGAGCTAGCCAGACTCTCGACATGTTGTGTGTGTGTGTGTGTGTGTGTGTGTGTGTGTGTGTGTGTGTGTGTGTGTGTGTGTGTGTGTGTGTGTGTGTGTGTGTGTGTGTGTGTGCGTGCGTGCGTGCGTGCGTGCGTGCGTGCGTGTGTGCGTGCGTGTGTGTGTGTGTGTGTACTCGTTTAAAAAAAAAAAAAAAAAACCTTTTTTGCATCTGCACTTGTAGTTCTGTATATTTCCTGTGCACTTTGTACAGTATTTGCTAGTGATGTTGGCTATGATTATGTCCTCTTTTGAAAGTCACTTTGGTTATGAAGCATCTGCCAAATGCAATGTAATGTCAGAGATTCTTTAAGTATAGAGATATGCCAACATAATAGCTTTCTATGGGCACCTAATGTGACCAGGTTCCGGTCTGCCTAAGGGGGCGTGTCATAATGCTCCTACAATGAATAGAACAGTCCTTAGGTCTGCCTAGGTCTGCCTAAGGGGGGCCATAATAGAACCAGGAAACAATGGGCCAATGAAACCTCTCTCTCTCTACTCTCTCTGGTAATGTAATGTAATGTTCTGATGTAGTTCAGTAGGAGACACCCATTGACCAATTGAATACATGCAACTTCATGGCTTTCACAGATGAAAGTAGCTGTTTGACAATAGAGGTGAGGGTTTTTTTGTACATTAGTCAGTAGGTTAGTGGTGCGCACATCCAAGACGCAGGTGCATGACAAAAGGCCAAAGTAGGCTATTGTAGAAATAAAGAAGAATGTCCGCACACTGCTCCCGTGTTGCTTTTTAAAATTTTTCTCAAGTGAGCGCTTTCAAGCTTTCGCTCTTCATCAGACTTCAAGTCTGATGAAGAGCGAAAGCTCGAAAGCGCTCACTTGAGAAAATTTTTAAAAAGCAACACGGGAGCAGTGTGCGGACATTCTTCTTTATTTTTTTTTACATTAGACATTAAACTTTAGAAAACACTAGACATACATGAGACTGATGGTTATTACTCCTACTAACATGGCATGAAGTGTCAGCGTCAATGGAGGATGAGCTATGTGTAGTTACACTAAGCATGCAGAGTGTGGCGCTCAAGTCCCAGCTATCTGAGCTCCTTGCAGAAGCTGTGTAACATAAAGCAGAAGCCTTGAACAGATCATGATAATAGCCTATAACTAAACCCAATATCTACTGTAGCCAGCATACCTTCAGCATACGTGAAACCATTGTCAATTTTATAATTGGTTGCCCCTTCTCAGATCAGTTCAAGATCAGGCTACCTTTTCCACATTTAGGCAGCTCGATGAATCTTTTCTGCCTTATTTCTGTGAATCGGTAGCCTACTTATTTCTTCCTAATCCATTACAGATGTTAAACCCTTTATAGGGCACACAAATCTCAGCTTCCGAGTGGAAAAAGGCCACTGCTGAATGGTCAAATGTCATGATGTCACTTTCTGTCTGAAAGCCTGATTTCTCCTGATTATTTTGATACAATCCACTTGGTGGTACACCCTTGTAGAGGCGCGGCAGGAGCATTTGCAGTATGTGTGAAAGTGATTGGAAGTGATCAAATATAGTCACTTGCCCTATAAAGGGTTAAGTTATTTGTGGAAATGTTACAGTTCAGCTACTGTTTCAGTTGCACTTGGGCTCCCCCTGGGTTCTGATCAGATCAATTGGATGTTACCATTTGTTCTTTCTTCATCTTGGAGAAGCCTCCCAGAAGCCTACCAGAGGTTTCCCAGAAGTCTCCCAGAAGTCTCCCCATAATATGCGAGGGAAGTATGTGATATGCATGAGGATGAGCATGAGAGTGTGCTATATGACAATGACCTATATAAGGACTGAAATGTAGGAGAAAACAACTTTTGAATGAAATGTTAAATGCTTCCTAAAGCCAATAGACTAAAGAAAAGCAATATGTAGGCCTACAGTTTTTCCCTCATCATGCATCAGATATGGTACATAAACTCTGAGCATGAAAGCTCTGTAAAATGGAAAGGACTAAATGCAGTCTCGTGGAATTACACTCAACAATCTTACACAGATTTTCACACTTAAAGAGTTCAAGGCCTATTCCAACCACACAGGATTTTTTTTTTTTTTACATTTCATCTGTTTCCAGTTGAACTCAGACTGCTTACCACGCCTAATCCTGATTAACATATAACAAATCTATTGTTATACAGTAGCGCGGTTCCTACCCTCGGCCATAGTGTTCAGCCAAGTTTCTCAATAAGTTTTACTTGCTATGTGATGGATTATAGGCACCTCTGCATTTGCCTTGTCCTTCTCATTACAGCGACTTATCCTCCTGTCGGCCGCGCAGTCTCCAGGGTAAGCATTTTAATGCCCTGAGCGTTCAGCTACTGCACTTTCACATCATCATCATCATCATCACCTGGAAAATCAAATTCATCATAGAGGCACTTTTTTGCTTAATGGCCACGGATATGGGATGACAGAAATGTTAAATTACATTACCATAGTGGACATAGAAGTGCGTTGGTGAGAAAGGTGAAAATGCCGGCAGTAGACTTAATGGGAGTTAGACACCTATATATGTGGCCAGCACCTGCATCGTGAATTTATTCCACGCAATTTCAGCATACTAAATCATTTTCTCGTCTTTTTTCACTCAAAAATCTGCACAGACTGTGAAGGAATTCAAGTGGAACTTGGGCAGCAACTCAGTTTACCATGGCATGAAGATAAACACAACACAATGCAATAAAGCCTGTACAGAAATATCTCCAAAAAATGCACGTCTCTACCTGCTTCTAAAGCAGTGTTTCTCAACCGGTGGGTCGCGACCCAAAAGTGGGTCGCAGAGGGGTCATGGGTGGGTCGCGGAGCCGTGGTGTAAAAAAAATCGTAATTCATTGATTCGCTTAATTAAAAAAAAAAAAATCATCCAACTTTTCCTGCAACAATTTACAACTTTTATTTTGATAGGCGATTGAACGTGTCATCTGTCGTCATAGATAAAATCAGAATGTTTATGCGAGATAGTAGCGTGCAACCAGTCATTCGAATATCGCTAAAAAAATTGGGTTGCGACCGAATGAGAGTGGAAAATGGTGGGTCCCAAGAGACTGTTCCAGTTGAGAAACACTGTTCTAAAGACTCTTGAGTGTTGAAGAGGATGAAGGATGAAGGCCTTGAACTAGCATGAACTATTGGCCAATTAGGATGATAAAGTACCATGGTTATCCTTTTTGTTAGACCAAAGCTGGAATGTTTCTTCAGTATATCAAACTGAAGAACAGCACATGGCAATCATCCATGCCTGCTGCACCAGTATTAACAACAAATACATGGGAGGAAAACTCAATTGATGTCATACATTCAAATTTACCACTTGGCTTACCATCAATACAAATTTATATTAGTGTTTTCATTTGCCCCATATTGGCATAGTTCTGCTGGCAGTCTTTAATTTCACAATAATTAGTATTTTATAGGGACATCTACTTGCCAATACTGTAGCTCTCTCTGCAGTATCAGCACAAGCACGTCTTGCTTGACTTAGCAGCTAAAATGAAGAGCCAAGTTCTCATTGCCCATTCGAGATCTTCTGAATGTGTGCCTGTTCAAGTTGAAAATGGATGAATCAATGGTGACTCATCAATGCAAAGCTGAGAAAAACAACTCTGTGGATGCTTTTTTGTTGAGTTTAATAGCATTGTCCCTGCTTGTCTGTCGGCCTGCTTGGTCATATCCTGAGCCCCCATTTGGAAATCATGTGTAACGTACATGTCTGTCTGGTGTTTTGGGGTCCACCTATGGTTCTTTTTTTTTTCTTTTTAATCGAACCCGGGTCGGCCACATGGCAGACGAGTGCCCTGCCGGTTGGCCACAGCAGGGCCAGGAGTCCACCTATAGTTCTTTTTTTTTGGTCTTTTTTTCGACTTTTATTGATGACAGGGCAGTATGAGAGGTGGACAGGTAAGCGAATGCGGAGAGAGACGGGGAGGTGTCGGCAAATGACCCGGGCCGGGAATCGAACCAGGGTCGCCCCACATAGCAGTCCAGTGCTCAGCCGGTTGGCCACAGCAGGGCCAGGGGTCCACCTATGGTTCTATGGCTCACCACCTTATCAATGCCCCCCAGCCAACGCATCCTGCTGCTCCTTCACAGCTGCTGCTCATGTGTGTTTAGCCTGGACTGGTGCGCCCCCTTCTGGGCAAGAAGATCTAGAACACAGCAATGCTCTCCCCCCAATGGAGAGTCTTAGCCAAGCAGCCAAGCCAAGCAGCCAAGACAGCCCTGCCATTATTGGTGGAAGCAGCTGTTTTCCAGAGTCAGAAAAAGTTGCAGAAAACTCCCCGTCTGAAGTTTCAGCTCTCCCGCTGCACCTGGCCGTTCTCCATCCCGCGGGGGCGGCTGCCAGCGAGAGGGCTGCTGCTGACAGAGAGACATGGAGAGACGCCCGGATGCTGATGTAACCCAACAGAATGTGACGTGCCAGAGCGGCGCGGCCTTTCCACTCCATTTAGTTGGCCCATTTAACACAGCGCAGGACCTGAAACCAGAGACTTTGGCCCTGTAATTCTGTTGGTGTCTTTGATGTCGGCGGCACTGGTGCCCTACTGTAGTCTACCTACTGTACCGCGAGGGCTGAGGGGGCGGGAGGTGTCTGGCAGGCGATTATATTTAGATGCTGCTGCATGCTATGCACCGTATCTCTCTCGCTTTCTCATCAACACTCCTCGTGCCTTCCTCACAGTGGCCTTTCTGTGCAAACACATTGACTGGATTAAAAGTGTCGGCAACATCTCAAGCCTGATTAGGCGGTGGGCTTAAAGGCTTGAAGAAAAATGGAGATAGCACTGTATGGGGGGCATGGCGATCTGTTTGACAAGGATTATGGCTGACTGAATCATTTACTTCGCAGGGGGTCTTAACAATGCTTTCACACACGTTAAATCGCTGAGAGTGACAGTTAAGGTGAGTGTGTGTGTGTGTGTGTGTGTTTGTACAGGTTGTACAAATCCACCTGCCACTATATCCGATCCTTTGTGTACCTGATTTTCCTGATTTGAAAGCCGGCGGTTTTATTTCAAAGCTCAAACAAAGGATCATCCAGGGGACAGGGGGAAATCTGTACAGGGCCTGGCATCGTTTTCTTGTCAGCTGTGAAGTGAAGTTCCACATACAGTATGCGAAAACTAGACCTACTTAACCCGTCAAGACACACTGTTATAAATCAGCTGTTACCAGAATGGAAATGTCCAAGTCATAGTGCATTACTAAAGTTGTGTCATAGTGGTGTGTATAGTGCTATGGTACCATATAGTTCACTTTTCATTCATGACTATCACAGCGTTCCACAGAAGGTACAATCAAACTGCTTTCAGCCACAATATGTGACATATTTTCCTCAGAGAGGGGGTGATGCATTTTAATTACTGGGCAATTAAATGCATGTGTGTGTACTCTATGTGTGCACACACAAGTGCGTTTGTCAAAAAAGCCAATGAGAGAGACAGAGAGACAGAGAGAGAGAATAAGTGTGTGTGTGTGTGTGTGCGTGTGTGTGCGCGCGTGCGTGTGTGTGTGTGTGTGTGTGTGTGTGTGTGTGCGCGCATGTGTGTGCGCATGTGTATGCGCATGTGTGTGTGCGCATGTGTGTGTGCGTGCGAGCGTCTCCGTGTGCGCATGTGTGTGTGCTTGCTCGTTTGCATGCATGTGGGTATGGTGTATAACAGAAGGTAGGAAGAAAAACAAGTGTAAGGCTAAGAGAGAAAGTGTGAGAGAGAGGTCTCCTGAGAACACCCACAATGTAGAGCGTTTCACCACTCCTCTCCAAATTCTGTTCTACTCCCTTCCTCAATAATTAAGCAAAGCATTGTTTATTCTGGAGAAAGCACACCTAAGACACTGTGTACTCGAAGTTCTACATTGGGCAACAGGGTGAAATTTAACTTTTTTTTTTAAAAAAAAGAGAAGATATTATATGCTCTTTTTTTTACTCTGATACAGCTGGGGCGGGTCCTTCCGACTCCTGGGGAAATGTGTCTCCCCCGTCCTCCATCTCACATTGATATTGTCCGATACCCTTCACACAATACAACGCCGTCACAATTTTTTTTTTGCTGCATATAAATCAAGTATTACGGTGAATATTACAGGGTTGAGTGGCCTGAGCCACTATAAGCAGTTGGTTATGTCCATCCATCATACCTCCAACAAGATATGGAGCGTCTGACCAAATGTAAGGCTCCAGTTTCTATAGTAACCAGCAAACCTGGCTTCGCCAGTGTGGATGTTTGGATAGAATCTTTCGTTGGGTCCCATCACCATGACACCACCGTTACAGTTAACCAAACACTTAAGCCAAAACTGAGAGGGCTCTGTTGTTTTTATTGATCCCTAAGGAAGCTCAGATAGTCAGTGGCAATGCCAGGGAACATGCAAAATTGCTTCATGCGTGGGCTGCTTTAATAGATCTGGTGCCCTTATCCATCAAAGATTTTCATGTCATTTCATTTTCACGTGCCAGATGATGATGTTGGTTATAGGCACTGGGTAAGATTCGGGTAAGAAATTGTTTTTTAAATAACGTATTTTGTCAAACAAAATACTATGGACAGTTATTCATGTGAAATTAGACAGAGCAGTGTTTGACAGCATGGAAAATAGCATGGCAAGGCTATTCTGCAACTCAATTTGTATGGCATAAATTACAGTAGGTAAGTGTATGTGTATGTGTATGTGTATGTGTATGTGTATGTGTATGTGTATGTGTATGTGTATGTGTATGTGTATGTGTATGTGTATGTGAATGATGAATGTGTCTTTGTGTGTGTGGCATAAATTATGTAAGTGTATGTGAATAGGCTATGTGTGTGCGTGTGCGTGTGCGTGTGCGTGTGCGTGTGCGTGTGCGTGTGCGTGTGCGTGTGCGTGTGCGTGCGTGCATGTGTGTGTGCACGCGTGCGAGCACGTGCGTGCGTGCATGTGTGCCTGTGCGTGCGTGCATGTGTGCCTGTGCGTGTGTGTGCACCTGCATGCCTGTATGTGTGTTTTTCACTGCAGTCAGTCATCTCAGGTCGAGCACTTCCAATATGTGGTATCTATCTTGCCATCTCCACATTCAGCACAAGTGTCCACAGTACACTTACCCCATCATCCTCTGCTCTGCTGGCCATCAGAAGGCTACCGCTCAACACGTCTCATAATTCTGTAGAAAACTGTTATTGTTAACGGTTCTTCTCTCAATCTTTTTGTTGAATTTATTAGAAAATAGAAAGGCCTCCAAGGAGGTCTGTGGGAAAAAAAACTTCGAAAAGGAGCTACACGAACAAAAGACAAAAATGTC
>NC_085872.1:41085423-41097923 GCF_034702125.1 Engraulis encrasicolus | reverse complement strand
ACGCACACTTAACATGCACGCACACTTAACATGCACATGCATGCACAGAGAAACACCTTTGTTGGCAGAAAACAACAGAGCCATACTGTATGTCACATATCACCATCACCTTCAAGAAAATGTCCCGAATCTGTCTGAATCTGTAAGATGAAGACACTGAAGGCATAATTCACCGTTCCACAAATTAGATGATGCCACCTCAACGAGATAGCAAAGAGTGTATTAGCAGCAAGCTGACACATGACCAAATTCGAGGGAGTCTTTTCCACCTGAGAGTGACAGCCTACCTAGTCTCATGACAAATGCCAGCGGCAGATTACAGGGAAGAGGGAAGTGAAGGAGGATTGGCACTGGGGAAAGTCGTTTGATGTACGATGGGCTCCCGCGATGAAAAATGAGCCACGTGCCACGATGTACGGCATGAATCATTCGGTAGGCTCCATTAAAAGTGGACATTGATCTCTCCCTGATGATTGGTGATGGGGGGCCGATATCTCTGCCTGCCAAGCTATCAGGGTATCCTTAAAGGCACATAATGTCGCCGGAATTAGATTAGTGAGATATGATGAATAAAAATGATGCTGCTGATGCATGTCTAGGTACTATAGTGCACCGTACTTAAGGTCACGCCCTTGCTGGGATTTGGCATCAGCTGTGCATAATAGGATATCCGCATGTACAAAAACAACTGAGTAAAGCCAGAGGACATCACAGCCCACTGGAATGCTATCAAGCGCCCTCTGTCTGCCTCTTGGTCTGTGTACAATATGTACTGTATGTATGTATGTATGTACATTGTATGTATGTATTGTCAGGAACAGCCTGTGGAATGGACAGCACGAACACGTCCATTCCCCATGGGGGCGCCGACTAACCTCTGGGTCTGAGGGCCTCCCCATGAGGGGGGGCTGCCTAACCTCTGGGTCTCTGGGCCTATAAGGGTCATTAGTCAGGGCCTCACCAGGGAGCCACTTGGGGAATGGGAGCACTGGAGGCCCTCGCCTGCTGGAGGCGCCTGTTTCCCCCCACAACTACGAACTTGGAGGAGAGCCGGTCAGGAGGAGAATGAAAATGACATTACCCATACATAAAACTGGTCACGTCAAAATAGGGCTTTACATGCCGACTATGACATTTTTGCATACATTCAGTGATAGGGATGTAGCTTTCTGTAGCAGTATGTATGTATATATGTATGTAGGCTATGTGTGCATTTATGTAGGCATATGTACTGTATGTATGTACAGTATGTATGTGTATGTCTGTATGAATATGAAT
Source organism: Engraulis encrasicolus (assembly GCF_034702125.1). Lineage (NCBI taxonomy): Eukaryota > Metazoa > Chordata > Actinopteri > Clupeiformes > Engraulidae > Engraulis > Engraulis encrasicolus. The sequence continues at coordinate 41,096,645 of NC_085872.1, read as the reverse complement.
ATGAATATACACCTTTATTGCCCCAGGGGGAATTTGTTTTGCGTTTTGGGAACACTTGAACATACAGACAATTACGACATTATACAAGGACAAGACTAAAAAACAAACAAAACATACAAAGTATTCAAATAAAAATAAAAAGTCCTGGCAGAATAGAAATAATTAAATTCAATTAAAAATCCTATATACATTCAGTATATTAAAGTTATCACATTAACTCTGTCTGCACTTAACTTATTCAACAGTTGGATGCTTCTAGGCATTCATGTATGTATGTATGTATGTATGTATGTATGTATGTATGTATGTATGTATGTATGTATGTATGTATGTATGTATGTATGTATGTATGTATGTATGTATGTATGTATGTATGTATGTATGTATGTATGTATGTATGTATGTATGTATGTATGTATGTATGTATGTATGTATGTATGTATGTATGTATCATCTATCTATCTATCTATCTATCTATCTATCTATCTATCTATCTATCTATCTATCTATCTATCTATCTATCTATCTATCTATCTATCTATCTATCTATCTATCTATCTATCTATCTATCTATCTATCTATCTATCTATCCATTGTATTCCCTCCTCTCTCCTCTCATGCTGACTTCCCCTGCCCGGCTATGCCATATCATGCAGCTGCCGCGGCTGACTCAGTGCCCTGCCATGGAGGCGGAGGGTATTCCGAGGGCCGCTTTGCTGCGTTGTGGGAGACCAGCGGTGATGGAGTGGCAGAGGCAAAATTCAATCAGCCCTTCTCAGGTCCGTGCCATTTGCTCTCCTCCCTCCCTCCCTCCCTCCCTCTATTCTTTTACAAACAGCACCTGCCTGTGTGTGCTCTCTTCTTACTCATCCCCTCATGTTTCTGTAACACAAGGGCAAATAAGGAAGGACAGTGTCTGTGTGTGTGTGTGTGTGTGTGTGTGTGTGTGTGTGTGTGTGTGTGTGTGTGTGTGTGTGTGTGTGTGTGTGTGTGTGTGTGTGTGTGTGTGTGTGTGTGCGTGTGTGTGTGTGTGTGCGCGTGTGTGTATGTGTGCGCGTGTGTGTATGTGTGCGTGTGTGTGTGTGCCTGTATGCGCGTGTGTGTGTGCGTGTGTGCATGCCTGTGTGTGTGTGTACGCGTGCATGTGTGTGTGCGCGTACATGTGTGCCTGTATGCGCGCGCACGTGTGTGTGTGTGTGTGTGTGTGTGTGTGTGTGTGTGTGTGTGTGTGTGTGTGTGTGTGTGTGTGTGTGCGCGCGTGTGCGTGTGTGCATGCCTGTGTGTGTGTGTGTGTGTGTGCGTGTATATGTGCGTTACTCTGTGTGTGTGTTTGTGTTTGTAGAGGAGGAGGGGTGTGTGTGTTGTCAGGTTGGCATTTGCTGCAAGAGCAGCTGGCATGCCGGGCTGCCAGCCTCCACTTTGACTCACTGACATCCAGGGGTCAGGACCCGTGTTCATGGTGCCCTGCCCAGGGAGCTGCACAGGCTGTGGGGAGCTCTGTTGTAAAGCTGGCCTGGCAACAAACTGAAGGGGGTTGTGTTCTTCAGACCATGGTAGGCTTGTCTATGACCGCGCAGTAAGACTACCTCTTCCATCACCACTGTCTCTCATACTGACTCAAGTAGAAGGTAGAGCCATGTAATATATATTTGCTATAAATATTTTGACTTGATTGAAGAGAAACGTTAAAATCCATTATCTATAACAGATTATTTGAAATTATAACACACATGTGGCATGAGTAAAGAGGATATAAAGCAGCCATAAATCCAAGCTGTGTCGAGACACACACACGGGCGCGCACACGCACACGCACACACAACATTTTTTAGGTTGCTGCTGTACTTACACTGCTTTGTTGGATTATAAGTGGGTGAGAAAAGCATACCTCTCACTCACATACACGCGCACGCACGCTGACACACACACACACACACACACACACACACACACACACACACACACACACACACACACACACACACACACACACACACACACACACACACACACACACACACACACACACACACACACACACACACACACACACACACACACACACACACACACACACACACACACACACTGAAATTATTCTCATACATCACTTTTCAAAATGAAAAAAAACAGCTCACACAAATCACAATGATCACTTGGTCTTTCACATCCGATGAACTGGTTGTACTGTGTAAATGGCCAATATAGCCCAAGAGTTTCATATTGTATGAAAAGTGCCTCTGGCCTCGATCAATACATCCAATGACGACGGAAAAGGACCCTATGATTCACTAATTAGAGACGTGTGGGAGTCGCCGGTACCGTAGGCTTCTTCTCACACTCGCATTGCTTGGTTGACAGCTGTCAGTTGTTCTATGGCTAATCAATAGAATAATTGCCTGTCCTTCAGATGCAGGGTGCCCACGACTGCAAATTGTGCGTGGACAGCAGCAGCAGGTACCGATGCTACAGCAATGAGGAAGCAAGGCTACGTCCCTCATTCCTTTTCCTTTTCAGAACTCAATTTCCATTTTTTTTTTACACAAAAGCCCTATCAAAATGGTGTTCTTTTGCCTGTCAAGAGCTGAAGTCCGCTTTGAATTCATCAAGGCTTGAAAAGTTATGAGTCATTTTAATGCTTGATGTGCCAGTATTCGCTCTATTGTGGCAATGCGTCTTATTTTGTGCGCCAATTTAAATCTTTGTCAGGGAATAATGAGCCTTCCATGTGTGATTTCATCTCGCTGACTGTATCTTTGGTTTGGAACAACTGTGCACCGGTGTGTGAATGTTGAGGACAGATTCTGATTGGCAACTTGACTTGCACTGGGGAATAAGAATTGTGTTTGACATAATAATGATAACAATCAAGTTGTTTAGTATTTGCATTTCCACTGTAATGTCCGTTTCTCAATTTATACAAAGAATGCTGGAGTCAGCCTTCACAGTAAATGTTGTGGTGTTAATTCAACACTTACAGAGTTCATTTAAGTCCAAATGGACTCAAATGAACTCTCTAAGTGTTAAATGAGCACTGCAGAATTTACTGTGTTGAATGGTCTATAAATGCGAAGGCAACGTGATTTCTTGAAGATCAAGTTGAAAGGTAGGTCTATTTTGGTGTAAGTATAAGAGATGGCAAATGCTGACTCAAAGGGGAGAGAACATCATGTCGTTTGCAATTCATACATTCAGAAAATCTACGCTTTTACAAAAGAACAATGATGCCCCTTGTGAGCCAAGTGAACTATGTTTTTTTTTACCTCAGGGAAAATACGGTAGGCCTATAGTATGGTCTTGCATTTAACATGAGTGTTTAGGAGGAAGAGAGAAAGAAGGAAAGAAAGAAAGAAAGAAAGAAAGAAAGAAAGAAAGAAAGAAAGAAAGAAAGAAAGGGATAGCCTACATACTGTCCACCTTGTCCTTCACAGTAAGCACAGTACACCATTGAGGCCAATCATTAAGCGTAACATATTGTGTATTACTGTGCTATACTGTGAACCTCCTGAGTCCAGTCATGCAGTTAGCTCACACTCTGCATAAGCCTCCACTCTCATCGCTCATAGTCATCCAGGAGCAAGGCTCATTGTGCTTCCCAACCTTTTTTGTCTCGTGTACCCCCTAAGCCTATTCATTGTGCCTTGAGTACCCCCTAACTCAAGTTCAGTATTGGTTTCTCTGTCCCACTGTGACTATGTTCCAAACATTTGATCAAATTAAAATTTTCCAAGTACCCCCTGCCGTGTGCTCGTGTACCCCTAGTGGTACATGTACCCCTGGTTGGGAAACACTGCTCTAGAAAGCAGTCCAGTTCCAAATGGCTGGGTTATTATCCGAAGTCCCCCCTCCTGAACTGTCAATTAGAGACTTTGTACATGTGTTATTATGCAGGTAAGGAGATTGGGTGCTTGTGTGTTTGTTGTGTAAACTCTCTCTGAGTCGGTGTTCTGTTTAGCTTTCGTGTCAAACGGGCGACAGGCTAATTGGATTGATATGGAGAGCAATGTTTTCCATTAACGTCATTTAACAAAGTTGTTGAAGCATGTGAACAAGCACACACTAACATGCCAACACATAACAATGCACACACTAACATGCAGATGCACTAACACACACAACAAACAAACCCACACACATAAACACATACACGTACGCACATACACACAGACACAAGCACACACACAGACACAGACACAGACACAGAAACACACACGCACACACACACACACACACACACACACACACACACACACACACATACACACAGACACAAGCACACACACAGACACAGACACAGACACAGAAACACACACGCACACACACACACACACACACGCCATGCAGACATAATGGGAATTCACCACTGCATGCACCACTGATCTACTTTGTTTACACAACAAACACAATTTGCTCACTCCATGGTCCAATGGATTAATAATCTAAATTTCACATCAGGTTCTGGTAATCCATCCAGTGCAACAAAGACACAAACATGGGTGGGAGGTTTTGCATGTATACACAACTGAACCAGTGCCTCTTTGACCCACTTTATTGTTGCCATGCCATGTACTTTGTAGCATAGCAGCATACAGTCAGTGGGCATTTCTTAATACCTAGTGCAGTGCACTTCCAAGTGTATCAGCCTAATTAGTCACGCCCAGTGATTGGATACTCTTTGGTGAACTGTACAGAATATCCAATCACTGGGTGTGACTAATTAGGCTGATACACTTGGAAGTGCACTGCACTAGGTTTTGGGAAATATCCAGTGTCTCTCAGCGCTCCTACGCCAGATCCCCAACGCTTTGTTGCGAGGGCCTGGGTCACTACCATGGCCTACCTTACAGAGAATAGTGTTAGGATGTAGCAGGGCAACAGTTTCTACACGACACGGACACGTCCACACCACATGAGGGCACTACTTGGCCTTTTGCTTTCCAGGGTTATAAGAGGCGTGGCGCAGAGGTCTTGTTTCCTCGTCTTGGTATACTCCAACGAGGTCTTTTTGGTGGCTAGCCGGAAACTTACAGAGAATAGCCCATTGATGCCGTCCAGGCCACGTGTTTGTGAAAGGCAACATACCGTATGATGACGACCCTCTCTTTCACCAAGAGTCCTCGCTTACAAAAGAAACACAGTACTAACATACAGTACAGGAGTCTGGAATTGAAACATTAGCATGGCGCTCAGTGTTTCAAAGGTCACTTAGATAATTCAGTCGGGAAATTCAAAGGAATGGCATCAATAGAGTTGCTAAATCAGTGCTGTTCAGCTTGACGAATGAGCCAAAATCACCTTGCTTTCATGTCTTTCACCTGCCAGTTGCTTGATCTTTTCTCAGCATCATGAAACAGTAGAATGCCTACCCCCCACCCCCTTTCCTACAGTGGTGAAAACTGCAGACAGAGAGAATGCTGAGCTAAATGCGTTTTTGATCACACAGTAATGCTGCCTGCCTGCCTGCCTGCCTGCTTGCTTGCCTGTCAAAAGATTCTATATAAAGCCAATGACATATGTGTTTGCTAAATGCTTTCCTGGGGGAAAATGTCTGCCAAAGCTCCCTCAGATCTCATTAGTCCGTTGGTAAAGATAACAACAAGCAGTGTACACATTTTTACTAAGCTGGTGGTTTATTCACAGTACATAAGCTTTACAACCTAAATGTTAAGAACACTGAATTAGAAAGTCACCTGGTTGCAAGTCAGATACTGCACGCAGCACAAGTACGCATCAATAAACACAACACGTCGGGACCTTCTTTACCCTACTTGTGCTTTCCAGGATGGCATGCATGCCAAGGACATCACACTGCTTCTTTTTTTTTCTCCTGCGCATATTTGATCAGGCAACAGTGAGGACGGCTTATCAGATTAACCACAGAGCTGTGTGAAGACGCTGAAACAAGTGCTGTATGTTTGCACATGTGAGACAGTTTTCCCCCCAGCTGCAGTAACGTTCATATGGTATGATTAGTTTGCCCATAATCTTTGACAACACATTAATTGTTACTCTTTCCATCACTTTGACAAGGCACTTTTCACGATCAGAGGCAGCTCAGTGCGCTTTATAAAATTAAAATGCCATGAGCAATATATACCATTTGAAACAAATGTGAATGCCTAAAGGTTACATAAAAAGCACCTAAACAGTCTGGTCTTGCATCTATATTGGAGATTACCAATAGGATCATTTTTAATGTAATTTTTCTCATAGTTTTATATAATGAGTGAATCATCATTTGCTTCAGAGGCCTAACTGCAGAGAAGCAGAAAGCTACTTGATACAAATTGTTATTCTGACACCAGATCTTACCAACAAATTCTGCTGTGATCAGAGAGGTACGTGTGCAGCTAAAACTAGGAAATGGGTGACATGTATTGTTTGAAACAGAAGAAACACACTTTAAAATCAGCTTTGTAACTCAGTGTAAGACACAAGGACCTTATAATGTTGATTATTTTAGTTTCTTGCTTTTTTCTATGTTTCTTGCTTTTTGTTTATTCATTGTTTCTTGTTTTTAAGTCAGATTTATTTGTTTGGCCTTTGTTTGTCTGTTATCCAGCATCTAGGCCTATGTTAAATGTTAACATATTGCAAAAACTATTGGACAAGCTTGGATAGATTTTTTGGGAAAGATAGGCAATTGCTGCTGATGATTTGAGCAAAGAATATGGGCAAAACTGGGCTAGGGTCAGGGTTAAGGTCAGTTTGGGATCGGTGCTATATGGCAGCACCATGCTGTTAACTCTTTCATGCAGAAGCTCTGTTGCTGTATATTCTTATTGTTACAAAACTTGTAATGACCATGTCTTAATCTGTTACTTAAGACTCTTGATAATGTTGTAGAAATGTTGTTATAATGAAAGAAAATAGTTAATATGATGGCGATTGTCGAGCCCATCTGCATGAAAGGGCTACGATCATTGGAGCTGTTGGTGACATGATGGCCTGCACACCTATTGTAGGGCTAAGCTTTAAAGGGGCACAAGGTAGGATGACGTCGTTTGCGCGATGCCCGTGGCATGCCTGTCTCAAAATCTACTTCATAATGAAAAAATGCTGTTCAAATGAACTAGCTGTGAGAATGTTTTTTTTTTTATCACGGATTGCCAGCAGTTGATACAAATCTGAATACGGTATGTAAAGCGATTTTCCGTATGTAAAGTGCTTCCCACGACACTCCTTCGGACCGCTCTGTCAAAAAGTTGCATGCAGGGTTTTCTGACAGTGGACCGTGGAAGTGGTTGCGAGACTTAGTTATGATTCACATAATCATCGGCTGACTCGGGACATTGTTATAGCTCAAAACAGTGCTCAATTGTATTACATTTCAACGGCCTCTCTGTGAATGGAAATATTCGAACATTAGCTACAAAAAAATGTCATATAGCACATTGCCCCTTTGTTGTGTTTTGTGGGTTTTGGAACAGGTTGTGTTGCATAGTATGGACTGAATATAGTGAACAGTATTGAAGCCGCCAGAATATACCTTTGAAGTAGACCTATAGTTCTAGTCATTAAACTTGGGTAACATAACGTACCCTCATATATCAAACATACTGTATTACTTCAAATAGGCAGGCAAGGACTTTTAAAAAAAAAATCAGAATCAATTATACAAACGACACAATAGCATATTATAGATATACTCCCACCACTAAATATTTCAGTGGATATGTGCATGATAATGCATGTGTGTCTGTGCACGTGCGTGCGTGAATGCATGCAAGCGTGCGTGCGTGTGCGTGAATGTGCATCAAGTAAAAAATGTGTTTATATGAGATTAGTTGAGTATAAAAATGCCTGCGCACTTAAAGAGAGTGCAGTAAATGTCACGAGGGAGTTATGTAAAGCATTTACACGAGACTTAATTTCTTCCTGAATGTGGAAACACCTACAAGATCAAGCAAGGAGATGGATCCACATGAAAAATACACTGCCAGGCAATTAAGGTAAATGTCAGAGAACACTATGGATTCTGAGGCTCCTGCGGTAAAGGGTACTTTAAACCCTCATATATTCATCATGAAAATATCATTGCACCTGACGGGCAATCTGTAACGGGTCTTTTCTAAATCGAAATCAAACTCCTGGATAATATTCGATCATGGTAAGTGGCTAAGGTCAGTGAGGCTAAGTAGTGTGCAGACACTATAAAGCGAAGCCGTATATTCTTATCCAGCTGGAGATCAACATTTTCATTTTGGCTTATTCATGTGGTGGTGAAAATGAAATGTTGACAGGTGGTGGGGCTGGATTCACAACTTCATTAGCCGCACATGTAGAAAATCTGCCAGGTTTGTTTATCAAGTTTAGCGTGGCCTCTGACCAATTTATGGTGCATGAACACATCAGATCCCAGCTCTGCCCCTTTGGACAAGGAAGGCCGTCGCCAAGGCCGGATTAACGCACAGGCTAGATATGGCTGCAGCCTAGGAACCCCCACCTGCTAAGGGGGGGCTCAAATCGACAGAAGTGAAAAATTGCTGAATTGTGACAAGATGCACTACCCTATTGAAAAAATTATTCTGCTGTGTTGAGCACAGTTGGTAGGCATGTTATCCTTGAATTCCCAGCTCTTAGTTATGACACAGTCTATGTAAATTTGTCTCGAGGGGGGGGGGGGGTGGGGTGGGGGGCCTGCAGCAACCTGTGGCCGAGGGGCCCCGGGCCATCTTAATCCAGCCCTGGCCGCCGCAGCCATTCCTTCTGGACCTGCTGAGTTTCGCATTGGAAATCAATGGAGATGCGCCAATTGTTCCGAGGGTAAATAATCATTGAGATTAACTGGGTTTGGAAAACCCACTTAACTACGTCTTCACGCGGTTGCAAGGGGGGCTCGCAGGCAAAACGCGCCACATGACGCGCGCTCAGGCGCTGACTTGTGATCTGATAGCATGTAATGGACTGTAAGAATTAGCTCGTGAAAATAGATCGGTCGGATTGATTGCCAATGGATGGTCTGTGAAGTGTCTACAAAGCCCTTTGTGAATTCAGTTATGGGAGCCCCACAGGGTGCACAGGGATGACAGAGCTGACCTAATCAATAGCCTTCGTGAATAACACATGACCACTGAGAAACATTTCATAGAAATAAATAAGTGGTGGATGGACAAATGCTACGTGATGCATAGAGTAGTAACAATGTCACCCCCCACCACCACCACCCCCCTGCTGATGAAGCACACCATCTCTTTTATAAATGTCTCCAGTGTGTGCATCAAACACGTGGGCCCATGGTGATTAAAAACTGAAGCCCTCCATCAAGCAAAAGAATACATTACTCGGTGCCGAGAGACAATCTGCTCCGCGACACCCCGTGTCAACTTTTCTCTGTGATGAAGGTGAGCAGAGTGCAGTGCCGAGGCAGCAGCAGCAGCACTGCCACCGCCACCACAGAGAGTTCCCAAGCTCGTTTGACGGCCTCGCCTCGCTCAAACCCGCCACCCACCCCTAGAGATCCAATGTATGACTAATGAGCATGGAAGCCTATAGAGGACTCTTTCAGAAGGTGGCGACAGTGCTGTGTGTGCTGTGCTGACGAGAGGACCGGCCATCTGGCACCTTTAGCTCAGGTGGGTCATCGTGGTTTGCATGTGGCTGCCAGGGAGACCTCGCTGCTGGAGGCTGGCATTAGTATGCAGGTGGGCCAGCCCGGGCCCCCGTGAGCCTGTCCCTGAGTGATCTGGCCAGGTCCGGACATCACCGGAGAGGAGAGAGAGAGAGAGAGAGAGAGAGAGAGAGAGAGAGAGAGAGAGAGAGAGAGAGAGAGAGAGACATAAGAGACATAAGAGACTTGAAGACTTGACTCATGCAGACCAGATGCCTCAGTGCAGCTGCCTTCTGAATCACCTGCATGGCCGACTGACTGGCTGGACTGAGATTAAGCAAAGGCAACCTAGAGAGCGCTGCTTAATCTCAGTCCAGCCTGAGGTCACTTCCTGAGATACAAAGAACTGCTGATGCGACTTTACTTACTGTAGGTAGAGGAATGGCGTAGATAAAAAAAATGCAAATGTGTTCTCATTTTTAATTAAAGAGTTTTAATATACTCATTTCGGAAGTAGATTAGAAGAGATGAATTACTAACATAATTTGAACAGTACGTTCTGGCAGATTTCTTCCACATACCATGGTCTGTGTGCGATTCACTTCAGAGTTTTAATCATGCCGTCTCATAAATTGCATAAATAAATCACTAATAGGCCTACACAGAAATCACAGAAATATTTATCCATCTCTGAGCATGCATGTGCCATACATTTTACACGTCTTCTTTGTGTTGACAGAAAGAACAGAAAGAACATAACATACATAAAAATGCCCTGTGTGAATGGATGTGGCTTCAACCAAACACTAAATCAAGTTCTCACAACAGAATAAAACATGATGATGGCAAACATTTCTGAATATAAAGCCTTGACTATTGTAAACAAAATCTGCCTCCACAGGTAAATTCAAAAGTGTGATTGAATGCATCAAACACTATCTCTCTCCCTTGCAAATCAGTGTTTTCTGTCAGAATGTAACCTTTCACAATCATCTCCCCAAGTTTTTCAAAGAAGGAAATCAGAAAATTGGTCAGTCAGAATTCACAATCATTAAATGAACCTGGGCCTGTGGCGGGTAAGAGATACACAGAGAATGAGAAAGTAAGGCACATAGAGAGAGAGAGAGAGAGAGAGAGAGAGAGAGAGAGAGAGAGAGAGAGAGAGAGAGAGAGAGAGAGAGAGAGAGAGAGAGAGAGAGAGAGAGAGATGGCCCTGGCGTTGCCCGTCTGCTGTCAGCCTATTGTTTTATTCATTTCCAGCCTTCCCATAGCAGAACTGCCATTCCCTGTTGATGTGGAAACAGTTATCATCCTTTCAAAATGGTTGACCTTGTCTTGAAATATTGAAAATGGACAGACAACATCAAAAATGACAGCAAGACCACTGAGGTCAAAAACAAACAGTTTTTCCGCCGCACAATTAATTGACAGAAGCTTGTTTAACTAAAGATCTCTGTATTTATGCCAAGGCGGTACAACGGACAGAACATAATGGAATTAGAACAATGAGGAACTTAAAAGTCAGGCCTAAAAAAAAACCCACAGATGTCTCATCATCTGCCAGCATCTTCATTCTGCCTCTCCTGCTTTGATGGGCTTTTTTCATGTGCTCCTCCTCTTCCCTCCCTGTCTTTGGTTTGTTCCGGGGGCTCGCGCATTCAAGCAATGTCCA
>NC_085872.1:41020423-41082923 GCF_034702125.1 Engraulis encrasicolus | reverse complement strand
TCCCTATTTATTTCTGCACCAATGAGAGAGCCTCTTTGGGTTATACTGTAGCCGACACAGCCCCTCGTGCAACCATGTGAACACTGGGGGAGCCGCAAATAAAGCCCCACACTGGCAGTCGCAAGTTATTTGTTTGTCTGTTTGTTTAGCTTAGTGCTTCTCAACAGGGGTGCTAGAGCCCCCCGGGGGGCGTTGGGAAGCCCTAGGGGGACGTTGAGAAGGATACAGCTGAGTGGGGATGGGGCTTTGTTCCCATTGGGGGGCATTGGTCTATTTTATTTTTCAATACTAAAGGGGGCCTTGGCAGGCTTATGATGATGTCAGGGGGCGTCAGGAGGCTTATGAGGAGGTCAAGGGGGCGTTTGTTCAAAAAAGGTTCCGCTTTTTGTTTATTTGTTTGCTGCAGAGTCATTGTATGGCCTGCAATTAGAAATTATGAAAAGTGTAGGATTCATGTAATATCTTGGCAGGTGATTAAAATGTACTTCATGTGTTTGGGACCACATGTGAGTTTTAACTGCTTGCTCATAAAAGGAAACACGTAATACATCTTATTCACCCATGTCTTTAGTTAATTTCACCCCCTGGCAATGTTACAGAGCAAAGTCCACTAGAATTCATCCATACAATTTATGAAGAAAGACTCTGTCCCCCAGGTAAGCCACCTCCCGTGGTTTGCGATTCTTCAAAAGCTGACAGAGAAGAATAAAAGTATTCCCCATCAAACACAGCACTTAGCTGAAGATGGGAATAATGTGCAAAACGAGTTAGCGTGTGTGTTGTCTCCAGCAGGGAGCTCCCAAGCTACATAATCGGAGACAAATGAAGATGGATGGGAACATTGTTCTATGTGAAGCCGTCCTCACTGCTGGCTGCTATGCTTCGCCCCCATCCCCCACTAAAAAAATACACACATCAAAAGATCTGCCTCCTTTTCTGTTTCTTTATTTGTGAATGTCCCAAACAGCTTTAAAATGTCACTTCTTCTGGCATCAAGGTCATGGGCTTCTGTAGTAAAATGACATACGTAACTCAATGCATCTGATCCGTTTGTTTGGCAGTGGAAGCCACAATGTCTGTGTCATTTCGCTTAGTAGTGTGTAACCCCACATCAACATATTTGATTCATTCAACAATAAATATATGGCAATACTGGCAAGTTTTGTCCCTTTATTTTGTTTTCTTGCTTTTGTTCATTGGTGTGTACCGTGTGTGTGTGTGTGTGTGTGTGTGTGCATGCGTGCGTGCGTGCGTGCGTGTGTGTGTGTGTGTGTGTGTGTGTGTGTGTGTGTGTGTGCATGCGTGCGTGCGTGCGTGCGTGTGTGTGTGTGTGTGTGTGTGTGTGTGTGTGTGTGTGTGTGTGTGTGTGCGTGCAAATGAGTGTGTGTGTGTGTGCATATGTGTGACTGTGCATGTGCGTGTGTGTGTGTGTGTGCGTGTGTGTGTGTGTGTACACAATTCAGCAGAAAAAGCAGATTCCTTCAAAACATAATTAGAAAGATACAATAGCAATTAAGTCATAGTAGGCATAGAGAAACATCAGGCCCTTGAGTCAGTAGGGGTGTCAATCCTGAAAATATATATTGTATATATACAAGAGGCAAGAGCCGTGCAATATAGCTCTGTGCCCTGCAGGAGTTAACTGATTGATCCATAAATAAATAAATAACAATAACACTTCTTAAATATTTCATATATATATATTTAGACCGATATACTTTTGTTGGCATCACAAATAAAGATAGAGAGCGAGTGAGAGGGATGCCGATAAAGAGAGGCTGAATAGAGCCCAAACACTGTGCAGATCGCTTTGTTCACTTACTCTCAGGGGTAACCTCAAGTATTCATTTTGCCTCAAGTCAGCGAGGAACGAAAAAGAACATATATGTCTTAAAAAAAACTGTCCACCGTCTTTTTTTCAAACGTGAATAGGAAATTATCTGTCAGTTTGTTGTATCGCAGAAACACACAAGGACACCCAAGACAAAGTGCAAAGTCATCATAAAAACGGCCTCCTGATACTGAACAGTGCCCCAGGATATAATTACCATGGCAGAGATCCCACTAATGGTGATAAAGAAAAGCATACTGGGTGGCCATCTCCTGCAATAGGCTATAACCCTGCTACCAATCCTGACCCGGGGGACTCCTCTCCTGCTGCCCACCCCTGCAGAGCACAGCACGCCACAGCAGACAGTAAACACAGGGGCCTTAGTGTCAGCATACATCAATCACATGGAGATTGTCAAGGCCTACAGGACGGAAAGAGAGAGAGAGAGAGAGAGAGCGAGAGCGGCCAAACACATTAGGGACAACAGGACCCTTCTACCGGACACTGTCTGTCCGTCTGTCTCACTGGCCATATCATCAGACTGATCACTGTGCAAGGCATGATCACATTACAAGCCACCTGCTCCATGAATGTTGTTTTTTTTCTGGGTTTTTTTTTCAAAACATTTCAGAAAGACCTTTTCCAAGTCTTGCACAGAATCTTCTGGAAGGCTCTGCGGAAGTCCTGGTTGAAGATGGTGTAGATGACTGGGTTCAGGGAGCTGTTCACATACCCAATCCAGAAGAAGAACTTGAACAGGGTCTCTGGGATGGCACAGACCTCCCGGCAGATCCCGTACAAACTGTAGCTGAAGAAGAATGGGAACCAGCACACCACGAAGACCCCCATGACCACCGCCAGGACGAAGGTGAACCTCTTCTCCCGGGCCTGGGATATCTTCTTCTTGGAGACGGTGCTCCTCCGCTTCCTGCGGGAGGAGAAGAGGTCCAGAGAGCGTCCGCTGGCCCTGGACTTGCGGCTGGACTGCTTTGAGCTGGAGCTGTCCTTGCGGCTGGCCCGGTCCTCCTTCCTGCAGGACGCGTCTGCGTTGCGCTTGGAGCGGGGGTGCTGGGGCTTCTTGGTCTTCTCATCTGACGAGCTGCTGTCCTCCAGGTCCAGGTCCAGGTCCTCATCGCCGGGTTTGCGTGGCGGGGAGGGACAGTGGCCGTTCTCCTTGTCTGTGCTGTTGCCCCGGCACAGGTTGCGCTGGCCTACGCCGTTCTCCAGCTCTGCGCCCTCGCCGCCTGGCCCTTTGTCCCCATCGACCTCCCCCTGGCGCTTCCCTGACATGCTCCGGCTGCGCTTCTTGGCCACTTGGTATATGCGGATGTAGACCAGGATCATGATGACACAGGGGGCAAAAAAGGAGCCAATGCTGGAGTACAGTATGTACCATGTCACATCATTCAACTGGCAAATGGGTTCCTCTGCATCCCCACTGCTGTCTCCCCGGTCCATGGAGATGAGGGGTGGGAAGGAGATCACAGCAGAGATCAGCCAGACCACCACAATCATTCCCTTGACCCTTTGAGGTGTCCGTTTGAGATTATACTCGACAGCCTTGGTGACGGACCAGTAACGGTCCAGGCTGATGGCGCACAGGTGGACGATTGAGGAGGTGCAGAAAAGAACATCTAGCGCCAGATAAATGTCGCACCAAACTTTCCCGAAAAACCAATAGCCCATAAGTTCGTTGGCTAAAGAGAAAGGCATGATCAATGTCGCCACCAGAATGTCAGCACTGGCTAGAGACACCAGGAAAAGGTTTTGGGGAGGTTTGAGAGCCCGGCTTGTTAGGACGGCGATTACGACCAAAACGTTTCCGACAATTGTAAACAGTATGAGAAAGCTTACTAATCCTGCCAGCCCGTAGATAGTGGCCAAGGAGTACCGACTTTTTGTTGTAGAATTCGTTGGAAGCGTTTCTGATGCATTTTCGGCATCACTCGAGAAATTTAAAAAATCCATTTCAAATGTTGTGTTTTGTTACTTACAAAAAAGGTTACAACGTCGACCGTGTTCAACTGCCAATATCCTCACTTCGCCTGTATATGAGGTAGAAAAGCACAGTCCCTCCGAACTGTCTTACCTCTCGGCTATTCTCATATGGTCCATGTTCCATCCTCTCCATGGAAAAGTGCATTTTATTTGAATTAAGAAGGTTTTTTTAGTGTCATCCAAAGGCCGAGTCGGTAAGGTACATTTTGTCATGGTATCGAACGTCCTCTCACTATATTCTCATGCGCTTTCTGAGTCCCGCGCGTCCTACTGTGACGGACCACTTCTGTACTCTCGCTCTCCCACCCTTTCTTCCTCTCTCTCTCTCTCTCTCTCTCTCTCTCTCTCTCTCTCTCTCTCTCTTTCTCTCTCTCTCTCTCGTTCTCTCTCTCTCCCTCCCTCTAGAAAAACAGTGCCCTGCGCTGAACGTAGACTACACGTGCACACTACAACGAGCATTGCAGTGCCGCCCTTACAGATCCAGGAGAAAGGGAAGAGGAGAGGTATTAAATGGCAAGCCACGTCAGGAATTTAAGTGTTGTTTTGGCATTAACTGTTGTTTTGACCGCTCTCACGTGCTCGAATTTTCATTAATGAGTTTGCAGTTTGTTTTCTTAACATCAGAACAAGATGCCTGCTGCTTGACAACTGGCACCGTATATTCACCAAGGCTGACTTAACCGTGCGTAAAACGCACCTGGAAAGAGTCAGGGGCGAAAACAGATTACGAGGTAAATCTACTTGTCAATTGCTGGTGCTTCCTTGCCATTTGGTGTAGGAACGCAACAGAAATCTTCTTACATCCCTTTTAAATAATGAAATCAACTGCAAGAGCTCGGGGGTCGGTTGTTGTTGTTTTTTTTTTTGTTTAAAGATAGTCAGTCATTTTATTGAATTTCCAGTACCAAATGAAAATGTCATTTGAAAAGGTCATAAAGCCCTATTCTCTGTCTTTCATGACCATCTTTCCTCTAGCTGGATCTCTGTTGTGGCATAAGCAATCTTTGAAATGCAGTGAGTTACTGTAATATCCTGCCGTAAAGTAATTTTATTTGGAATGTATCAGGGCGCATCGATAACTCTGGTTGAAGCCAAATGTCAATCCATCCTTTCTTGTCTCTAAACCATGATCCACACTCATGAGAACCATTCTGCCTTTGTTTTGGTATCATAAACATAAAATGTTGCATAAAATATGTCTGTGCAATATGCTCTTCCAATGACTGCAAATATGCATAGCCTACATCCTATACTGGCTATTTTTGAAGAGGCCCAGACATGCTTGTGTTTCCTATAGCTATGTCCTTAGTGTGCTATGAAGCTTTTATGAATACAAATGATATGCAAAGTTACAAAAACCTGAAGTAGGCTACACACCAGAGCGAGTAATTGTGTTCTACAGAATCCACTTTCCTGAGTGCTTATAATGCCTCCTTTCAGTTAGGCTATGTGCTCTTTTCTCCTCTGGCACATGGTGATGACACCACACGCTTACCTACCTTACATAGCCAGGCGAGAGAAAAAAAACCCCAGAAGAGGTTGTGAGGAATCCTGCCCATTTTAAGCATAATCAATCTCAACTGTCATTTTTAGTCTCAAGGTAGGTGTATGCAACTGTGGTCTTAACCACTCTCAGTGGGAGTTACCATGTTCCTGAGGTGAGTAATGGCAACATGCTTCAAACTGGAGATGAATAGAGCAGCATAGTACAGTGTGAGAAATGCTTAATATTTTGTACAGCAATTCAGACACGTGCAGTGACAAACTGGAAAGCTTTGCCATCTGTTCCATGTTTACTTTCTGATGTGCTGGTTTGATTGTGGCGTATGAAGAAAATTAAATACCCCCGCCCAGGGTTGCCAGATGAGAATGATGATTTCCAGCCCAAAAAATGCTCAAAACCTGTCAGGAAGCAATTTGAACAAAATTCTATTGATTTCTATGGCCATGAATTTACAGGAAAAACCCACCCAAATGCCCGTTTTGCCAATTTTTACCCGCAGACGGCCTTCCTAAGCAGCCCAATTGTTTGGGAAACCGCCCAATCTGGCAACACTGCCGCCCCCGCCCCCCACACACAGTATGATCATGACAGTACACGAAGAACACAAAATTCCACTCCACCATACTTGAAAGTTTGAAACTTAACAGCACATGTGGTGTGTGAATGATATTGCCACTTACACAGACAAGTCAATCTCTGTGAGTGTGAAATCACGGAGAGGTGCTAAACGTTCACTGTGGGGGATATCAAGCACTGTGGAGGCAGCCTCTCTCTGCCACTATACACCTGATGCAGCTTCACTGATGAACAGTCAGTGTACTTAGACAGCAACAACAGGGAAACATGAGCATTCTCTTCCGAGGGATTGAGCGCTCAGTAAATAATCAGGCGATGCTATTAATTGATATGGTGTTATACAAACGCAACGCATATAACGTGATCAAGTGTATTGTGTTGGCGTACGTCAGTGTACTTACTGCATTACTGTGAGAGAGACAAGGCTGCATGCATAGTGTGCCTGCATATTGAATATATTGGTTTCACCAGAGAGAGTAGAGAGAGAGAGGTTCCATTGGCCCATTGTTTCCTGGTTCCATTATGGCCCCCCTTAGGCAGACCTAGGCAGACCTAAGGACTGTTCTATTCATTGTAGGAGCATTATGACACGGCCCTTTAGGCAGACCGGAATCTGGTCGCGTTAGGTGCCCATAGAAACCTATTACGTTGGCATATCTCTATATACTTAAAGAATCTCTGGTTTCACTGTGAAGGACTTCTTAATCATCCAATGTGTGTGTGATTCAGACATGAGGAAGCCAAACCTCAGCATGAGTTTCAGCTGACTGGATTCCTTCCAAAACACCGTCCACAGAAAAAGAATAAACAAACTTTCCTCTCTAGCACACACACTCAAACAGTTTTGTGTATCAACCCCATATGGGTGAGTCAGGCAAACTTGAAGCACCACTTGCATATTCTATATACAGTGTGTGTGTGTGTGTGTGTGTGTGTGTGTGTGTGTGTGTGTGTGTGTGTGTGTGTGTGTGTGTGTGTGTGTGTGTGTGTGTGTGTGTGTCTGTGTGTGTGTGTGTGTGTGTGTCTGTGTGTGTGTGTGTGTCTGTGTCTGTGTGCGTGCGCGTGCATGCGTGCACGCCCGTCCATGTATTAACACGCACACATGCTTATGTCTATGCACGGTCTATGCACGTGTAAGGACCAACTTAGTTTGTGAGACGTTGTGAGCCTTTTTTTTTAAATGCTATATCTGAGCCTGTTGGCCACTGGTGTCCGCCAATCTGATTAATATTGAGTCGCTGGAGCCTGTGATCATTAAGTCCTCCCCAGGGGTCAGAGTGGTGTCCGTCTAATGGAGACCTGCATGAATGATCCTCATCATTAACACAGACATGTGGCATTGCTCCCTGACCACACAACTACCACACCACACACACACAAACACGTCGCGCAAAAACACACACACACACACGAACACACACACACACACACACACACGCACACACACACAAACACGTCGCGCAAACACACACACACACACACACACACACATGCACACACGCATGCGCACACACGCGCACTCATGCACACCTTTAAAATCATATATATTTTAACTCCAATATCCAAGATTCTGAATTTCCCTTTATACACCACAGACAATCTAAAATGGAAACGGTGTCTGTGTGTGTCTTGGAAAGATACATTTAGAGGGATGTGACAAGGGCATTCACTTGTAGGTGATAGTATTGCCCTTTCCAACCAAGGCATTTCATCACTCAATGGACAGCTTCTCTCAGGTTCTCTCTCTCTAAAAGATATATTTGACCTACAAGACCATAGTGTCCAGTCCTGTGCCATCAGCCTTTACCCTGCTACTGCAATAAAGCTTTGTTACCTTCCTTGTACCATTTCATTTAGTTGTGGTAGGGGGAGCTTATACTGTGTTCTCTCTATGCTGTTTCTGCCTATTGATGGGTGGTGATCAGGATGGGAAACACCTCATGTACAGCTTTAAGTACATACATCACCACTATTGGAACCGCACCTTAAGGCCTGGCCATCTGTGACCTCACCCATGCAGAGAGTCCTATAAGACAGGGGTTCCCAAACTTTACAATGGCAAGGCCCCCCATACACCGGTATACTCCAGCCAAGGCCCCCCTTACATGGGTTGTGCCACACTATTTCTCTGTGCATCCCCTTTCACAACCTATCTTTTAGTCGATACGCCACTGGGACATATAAAATAATCACATAACGATAATAGAAATAATGTTCAAAGATGCAATAGATTGATTGGAGTACTTAACGTTAAGCTTATGTTTGGTTTATTTTGGTGTACATCAGCTATTTAATTTATTGAAATATTGGAATTTTGTTTTGCTACGCTTTTCCTGCCAACCTGCCGTGGGCCCCCTAGCACACCTTTGCGGCCCCCACGTTGGAAGCCACTGCTATGAGAGTATGCCTTAATGATTCTGTCAAACTGACTAAGCGGCCAAGTGCCACCTCCTAACTGGCCGTGGCCTGCCCTGCAGGGATGTGGCGTGCAGCGGGAGAGAGACAAATGTGTGTTACGTAGGCACGGTAGGTAGGTGCCAGAGCACTGCTTGAGAGAGCAGAGATGATGGTGTGAGCCTCAGGTAGTGGTGATGGTTAACCAGTCTCTCTCTCACCCTGCAGTGCAATAGGCTGCCTGTCTGTCTACCCCTGACGGCAGCTCATCAGATCAGCTTCCAGGAAGAGAGGAGGTATTTCCTCACTCCTATAGCAGCTGATGTGTGTGAGTGACGGAGAGAGACAGTCTAGTCAGTGAGCATGTGTGTGCGTGTGCGTGTGTGCGTGTGCGTGTGCGTACGCGTGTGTGTGTGTGTGCGCACGTGTGTGTGTTGGGGATGGAGAGAGAGAGGGAGAGAGAGGGGGTGGGAGAGCATGTGTGTGTATGTGTGTGCAGAGGATATAATTTAGTCAGGCTCAATCTGACGCTTTCCTTTAGGCTCATAGGGCACTACAGTGGCTTGTATGCCTGAAGCAGCCATAAGGCTATCTTCTGTCATGCTACAGGCCGGACTTATTACAACATGTCACAACACGTTTAATGTAACACAGCTCAGCTGATATATGTCTCTTTGGGTTTATCACACACAGTGTCATTACTGTCAGCTTATCTTTGGCCAAGTCAAAATTTTCACAGAAAATGTGTCTGGCTAGCAAATCCACTCGCACCAACAGAGTGACTTCAGTGACTTCTCTGAGCTCAATTATGAAGTGAGACGTCCTGTCCTTGAGTTTACAGTCATTACAACAATGCCCTCTGGTTCTGCTCTCTCCTCACTCAAGGCAGTAATCCTCAAAATCTGTGATTTCAAGCAAGAAACCAGTTGCTACATGTACAAGCACGGGATGACCATTTTCTTTTTTCCAGAAGCTCTTATGGGTACATTATTGTCTAACAGCTCTAACTCATCGACAATTTAACCTACACCTATATGCACTTTGCATTTGTCTTTGCACTTACTGTACTCTGTAATTCCCGCTGCATGCTGCTTAAATGTTTTCCTCAATTTGGAGAAACCTTTAGATGACATTGGTGTGTGTGTGTGTGTGTGTGTGTGTGTGTGTGTGTGTGTGTGTGTGTGTGTGTGTGTGTGTGTGTGTGTGTTTGTGTGTGTGTGCGTGTGTGCCGGCGCATGTGTGTGTGCACGTGTGTGTGCATGTGTGTGCGCGTGCGTACCATGCATGTGTGTGTGCACGTGTGTGTGCATGTGTGTGAGCGTGCGTACCATGCATGTGTGTGTGTGTGTGTGTGTGTGTGTGTGTGTGTGTGTGTGTGTGTGTGTGTCTGTGTGTGTGCGTGTGTGTGCATGTGTCTTGCACATGAGTGTGTGTGGCAGGAACTTAGTTACCAGATCTCACGTCTAGTGGCGGCGCTCGTATGAGCAGCGGCCCTGGGGTACATGTACAGTGTATTCTAAAACGCAATTTCGTTGTCAAATTATTTGTCAATGACAATAAAAAGCTCTTGATTCTTGAATTGTGTGTGACCACAACACGTGTATTCTCTTGGAGATGGTCAAAGAAAGGTCAAAGCCGTGCGATGTGTACAGTATCGTAAAGGGGGAGGGAGGGAGGCATGTGGTGTGGCTGCAGTAGGCATACGTATGCTGCCTGTGGAGCTGGAGCTGGATAATGCAGTTTTTAGTCCCTTGCTGGGCACTCCCTACACAGTAAAAAATACAGTGCTAACTCAACACTAAGAGAGTCGATTTAATATTATCTAGAGTGAATTTGGTCCCAGAGTAATCTGTAAGAGTTGAATGAACACAACATGTTTTGCTGTGTAGCCATCCTCACGCAGCACACTGAGAGACACAGATGGCAAGCCAAATCACAAGGCAGAGCAGCGAGCTTTAATGAGCGAGATGGCGAGAGAGTAGTGGCGTGGAGACAGACAGACGCACAGACAGAGATGTAGACAGACACACAGTCAAAGGAAAATCAATTACCGTTTATTTGCTTGCATCTGTTGCTGTTTGCCGTTCCTGTTGTCATTGTTGCAAAGACAGCAGTAATTGGTTGGTTTTAGACGGGGGATACAGGGTGTGGCAACTGCACCCCAGTGGAATAGCAATCAGCCCTGTTTTTCCCTCGCAACGTTTGTTTGTCCGTATGGTACGCGCAGCCAAAACACAGACGGCGTAGTCAGAGATTCTTTAAGTATAGAGATATGCCATTGTAATAGGTTGCTATGGGCACCTAACATGACCAGGTTCCGGTCTGCCTAAAGGGGGTGTCATAATGCTCCTAGCATTGAATAGAACAGTCCTTAGGTCTGCCTAGGTCTGCCTAATAGAACCAGGAAACAATGGGCCAATGGAACCTCTCTCTCTCTACTCTCTCTGGCGTAGTGGTCCATTAAAGGCTGAGGGGGTGTGTTTAATTTGTCTCACATTTCCGACGAGAGAAGGAGGAGAAGGAGGCGTGTTAGTATGTCAGACACACACACCTGTAGGTACGTCCCTGTGGAGAATACAGGTGGCACCTGAGGGAGAGAAGAGAAGAGGGAATGGCGACAGGCAGGAAAAGACGCGTGTGTGTGTGTGTGTGTGTGTGTGTGTGTGTGTGTGTGTGTGTGTGTGTGTGTGTGTGTGTGTGTGTGTGTGTGTGTGAGGTGAGGGTGAGGGTGATGGTGGTGGTGGTGGTGGTGGTGGTGGTGGTGGAGGGGTGCAGCGTGAGTCTGGCACAAAAGGTTAGTCACTACCCCCACTCCCGGGGATGCATTTCATTTTCCCTCTGTGTGATGCTGCGAGCGCGCGGTGAGCAGGAAGGCGGTCTGGACTACCCCATGTGGAATTCCATCCTTATTCATGTGTGCCTGTCAGCCCGCCACCTCTTTCATGCCTTACCCCTGCTTTCATGCATGTCTTTTCCCGCCCGCTCCCTCGCTCCTCACCGTAGTACCTCTGCTTCTTTTTAGATGTATGAGATGAGAACCAAAACAATGCCCTCCACAGTATCAAAGCCACGGGTAGCCTATAGTCAAAGGGACATGCACATAAATCCAAGGCTATCCTAGTGGGGATACCATTGATGTGCTATTGTTCCAAACAGCAGACCAGCCAATTTCTAATCGCTAACGTGGGGACAAAATGAGTTTGCGAGGTCAGTGTCAGCTGGCGATACGTCTACTACCTGATTTTCAGTCTCCTCGTGTGTGTGTGTGTGTGTGTGTGTGTGTGTGTGTGTGTGTGTGTGTGTGTGTGTGTGTGTGTGTGTGTGTGTGTGTGTGTAGATCAATAACTGCATTGTGGGAGATTTGTGTCACATTGATTGTGATGCCATGTGCCATGTGCTCTACCGTGCTGTCGTATAGCCATCCGCGTCTTCTGCGTTGATTCACCTAATGATTTCTGCCATACACAAACGCGATATGTCATTTGTATGTATGTAATGACTTAATGTATGATGCCTCATCATTGTGTCAAGTTGTGTCATGTTTAGAGATGCCATGCCCTTCAAATCCCATGAGCTCCGCTGACTGTCACTTTTGACTTTCTGCTTATGGACAGTGCAATTAACATTCAGGCACGACAGTTTCAGTCACCCTGTTTGATCGGTATGCACAAGGGCAGACCACCAGTCGGTAATTCCACCTGAGAGACGGTTTGCAGGGGGGCCACTAATTGACACTTTGCAATTATGCTAGCGGGCGTCTTTCTCTCTCATTCCCCCTGCCTTCTCACTTTCATTTTCTCTCTCTCTGGTTTTATTTCTTTCTGCTTCTTCTGCTGTTCGTCGTCCTCTCTCATTTTTTTTTTTTACTTCTGACATTTTTCTTTCCTTTCCTTCATTTCCTGTTACTGTCCTCTCTCTCTCTCTCTCTCTCTCTCTCTCTCTCTCTCTCTCTCTCTCTCTCTCTCTCTCTCTCTCTCTCTCTCTCTCTCTCTCTCTCTCTCTCCGTCCCTTCCTGTGCAGCTGCGTGTGTGTGACATTGAGCAGCATGAGCGGAAAGTGGTGTCTCTCTGAGCCTATGATTAGCGTGGCCGTCCTGTTGGGATCCGCCCTCATGTCAGAGTGGTGCCTCATCATCACCCCTCCAGCACCACCACCACCACCACCACCACCACGCTGGGCAGATCTCTGCAGGCCAGGGCTGGACTGGTAATCTGGCATGTAGAGGGCATTTTCCCGGTGAGTCGACAGTCCCCAGGAGCCTCTACTGTTGGCGCTGTAGTTGTTTTCCTGGGGATTGGCACACAATTTGTAGGGGGGAGGCCCATTTGTCCATCGTCATTATAGACAGTGGATTGATTTAGCCAGTCAATATATGAAGAGTTCAGATGCAAAACCCCCTAAGTGCCTTTTCAGAAAATAATCTTAATTCATTTGTATTTAATACAAAGCTCTAAAAATTGCATATTTTTTTTATTTTATTTATGTAATATAACTATTTACATGTATTATCAAGTACATAAATAAACTAAAAAAATATGCAATTTTGATAGCTTTGTATTTTAAAAAAATGAATTAAGATTATTTTCTCAAAAGGCATTTAGGGGGTTTTGCATCTGAACTCTTCATATACACTGTATGAAAGTGGCTAGTATGTGTCAGGGACCGGTCTATGACATACATGCCCAGGACATTTTTGGGTCCCAGTCCAACCCTGTTGCATGCCCTGCCGATGACTCCCCTCGTCTCCGGCGAGATAGTCAGATGATGTGAGGATACTTCTTCACCACCTCCAGCGCGCCGCCCGCTCGATGATCTGACGGCGCAGACCAAATAAATTTCGAGACACACAAAGATGGAGGGCGACCGTTAAATTGACGGCACATGACATGGGAAAAGGCTCTGAGTGCTTTTTTTTCTCGCAGACATTGCCCTCTAACTGGAGCATGGAGATAACCTTTTGGGAGGCACCGGTTTTAATGTTTGAGAGCAAATGCGCTCTTGACCTTCTCCTCACTTATCGGCACATTTATTAAATCAGCCCGGGGACATGCTCTCAAAGGCGGAGAGCCAGTGCTGTGTTTCAATCTCCCATCACATCAGCAATACTATAAACACTTGCCTAATTTGAACTTAATCATTCCGTTTGGGTTAAATGCTCCCGTTACCTTTTTTTAATCACCATTCTCCTTGATCGTGCACTTGATTTAAAATGACCCGAGATGGGATATACTTGTACAGTGTAGTGGAAAGTGCGCACATCCAGCAAAAAAGCATCAGCAGGTGCCAGATCAAAAAACTGTCACATGTAGGAGCGGGAAAGGATCTGCACACTGCTTGCAAAAGACTTATTTTATTGGGAGCAACGTTTCGATCATAGATCTTCAAGATGCCTGAAGAAGATCTATGATTGAAACGTTGCTCCCAATAAAATAAGTCTTTTGCAAGCAGTGTGCAGATCCTTTCCCGCTCCTACATATACTTGTACAGTATCATTCCCCAAGCCAGTAATACAAACACCTGGGTGAGTGTACATGTTGGATGGGGACGAGGAGCAGGCTGTATCAGTAGTAGTAGTAGTAGCCTTTATTTGTCCCAGTATGGGCAATTGTTTGTATCAGGCGCCCTGTGTGTAAATCAGAGAGTGACAGACTGGAAGATGTAGTGGGTGCGGATCTCAGATCGGTCAGCAGGGTCCAGCACAGCCTATGATGTGGTGTCTCCTCCACATTTTGCCGTCCAATTCAATAACTGAACTGACGTTTCGCATTTTAAAAAAAAAAAATGCAGATGTGTTTGCTTAGATTGTGGAGTTTACGAGAAGGGCGAGGAGGTGGTCAGATCATGACGATGACCATGTCCACATGTTTGCCTAGGGACTTCATGACTTTCATATGGCTCTGTATTGATTTGATTTTCGGTCATATCTTATCATAACTTCCTGGAGATTGTATCTGGTGGATAGTATCTGTTTACGAGGGTAGCCTAAAGCCATCTGAATGTATGCGCGTATGTGTCTATAAATGGACTTGCATGCTGGACATTCAAACACCATTCCCTCGTCTCTCCTGTCTTGTCCGATGTTCACCTTGTAGCCTTTTCTCTGGATGGCATGAGTAATGAGCATATAAAGCAGTCATAAATCCCAACTGTGTCGAGACGCGCACACGCACGCACGCACGCACGCACGCACACGCACACACGCGCATACACACACACACACACGCACACACATAGAGCAGGAGGCTGCTGGCTATTGCAGTGGGACATCCATCTGCACTGAGCTCTGGTCCAGTAACGCCTCCTGACAGTTATGAGTGGCCTGTTGGAGTTATGAACCTAATGTGTGTCCCAGGCAGTCATAAATACGGGAGGAGGTGGAAGCAGAAACAAGGAAGGAGGAAGGGGCAGGCAGATTTCATTTGACCTTACCTTACCCCTCTCCATGCACACACACACACACACACACACACACACACACACACACACACACACACACACACACACACACACACACACACACACACACACACACCCACACACACACACACACACACACACACACACACACACACACACACAATCCACCCATGGAAAAAAAACCACCACTCGCTATCAAACCGCCCTACATCCACCAAAACCTACTTAGCGAACACGTTTGAGTAACAACCATATCTATGTGTATGCCATTCTGTGTGTCTGCTCCCTCACTCCTCCCACTCACATTTTCACAAATTATTTCAACTACGTTTCAGGCACTGGCTTGTCACCATCCACACCACCTTGATGCGCCTCGCTGACAGAATGATGTCATGGGGTGCTGTGGGAGTGATAGAGGAGGAAGATGAGGAAGAGGAGGAGGAGATTCACTCAGCCCAGCTTCCCGTTTAGAACTCCAGCTGCGGTGATGTCAGCACCGTTTACGCTGCCGTTTAGGATGCTGATTGGCGTTTCATACTGGTACAGCTGTTCACTCCTATATAATATGCCGAAATGTCCTTTTATCAGGCCTGTGAATTCCAGACTGAATGATTAATCAGTATTGCCTCTTTCCCACTGCCAGTTTTCTGGTAGGCCTACAGCTCGACAAATGAATGAATGAATGAATGATTTATTTCTCTTCACATCATTTAGACTTTCAGTTACATCAGAGAGAGTAGAGAGAGAGAGGTTCCATTGGCCCATTGTTTCCTGGTTCTATTATTGGGGGGGAAATCCCCCTTTAGGCAGACCTAGGCAGACCTGAGGATTGTTCTATTCAATGCTAGGAGCATTATGACACGCCCCTTTAGGCAGACCGGAACCTTGTCACATTAGGTGCCCATAGAAACCTATTATGTTGGCATATCTCTATACTTAAAGAATCTCTGGTTACATGTCATGAAAAAGGTATATTAAAGCACTTTTTGCTTTACAATTGAGCTGTGTGGTGCCTATTCGAAAGGCAAAAGTGGTGGCCCTGTGTCGAGCTGTAGGCCTACCAGGAGACTGGCAGTGGAAAAGAGGCAAATGGCTATCAGAGGCAGTGGTGTAGTCTACGTAGAACGCAGGTATACGGAGTATACCCACTTCTAAATTTCAGGGATTTCAGTATACCCATTTAAAATTGATTGATCCATTGTTTTGAATAGCACAAATATAGACAGTATACCCACTTCAAAAACTGCTGAAATATACAGTATACCCACCATAAAAAAGTAGACTACACCACTGATCAGAGGCATGTTTTAGACCGTGTTGTAGTACCCACCGAAGACTGTGCGACATAATTAGTCATTACTGCTTACACTGGTTCCCTAACGGTATCACTTTCCTGTTCACCACTTCTACCTTGGTCCCCAAGGCTGTGTGTTTTGCCTGTTCTGCTTTGAGATTGTGTTAACTACAGCCTGTAATTAGCGGTACTGTTTCTGTGCCGTTCTATCTGCTGCTCTTCAGGAACTCATCAATGTGTGTGTGTGTGTGTGTGTGTGTGTGTGTGTGTGTGTGTGTGTGTGTGTGTGTGTGTGTGTGTGTGTGTGTGTGTGTGTGTGTGTGTGTGTGTGTGTGTCTGTCTGTCTGTGTCTGTCTGTCTGTGTCTGTCTGTCTGTCTGTGTGTGCATGCGCTCACATGTGCACGCATCATGTCAGAGTGTCTGTGTTGAGAAGCTAAAAATAATAGGACGTTTTGTGTCCAATTAATGTCAAAATCGCATCTCATACAAGGTGAAGATTCCCTCTCTTTCATACTCCCCCATCCCATATCTTTTTCGCCCAAACTGGCTGACAGGCACATGGCTCTCACCCTCTCTCTTTCTCTCTCTCTCTCTCTCTCTCTCTCTCTCTCTCTCTCTCTCTCTCTCTCTCTCTCTCTCTCTCTCTCTCTCTCTTTCTCTCTCTCTCTCTCTCTCACTCTCTTATCTTGTTTTCTATTCTTATCTTTTCCAGTAGAGAAGGAAACTTGTGTTAATCCACAGTCAATACATGGATTTCCCATTGCCCATACTTCAAGCTGAATGAGCACACTAGATTGAACTTAATATGCCCTATGAGCCACATAAATAATTCACCGTGTATCACTGTAATGTGGACTACATATGTGTATGTAGTAAATAAGACTCAAGTGCAGAGCTGCCCAGTCAGACACTAACACACACATGCTGTGCACGCATGCACACACAGCAGACACACAGAGACACAGACACAGACACAGACACAGACACACACAGACACACACACACACACACACACACACACACGCACAGACACACACGCACACACACACACACACACACACACACACACACACACACACACACACACACACACACACACACACACACACACACACGACACACACACAAGTCTACGATTCTCTGTTATCGTCAAATCCTGGTGATACACCAGGTAAACAGACATCGTCATTGCTTAGAAATCAGCACCAACACATCAGTCTGAGTTAGGGAAACAGACTGAATATCAGACACTGCCAGGATGGATTAGCAAGGTGTGTAGGGCCAGAGTCCAGCATTGCGCTTGGTTCAGCTTTTGCCTCTGCAATCTGCTGTCCTGAAACAGTTTTGCTTTCACCCTGACTTCACCCTGTCTTATTCGATTCTGCATCCTGTATTCTGTTCTAAAGTCCTCATTAATATACAGTAGGTGTTCCTTTGCCAGGATTTTACTGTATAATAGGTCTGTATACAGTAATACCTCATCCAGAATGCCTGCTACCGTTACCTCATATGCACTTCTACTGAGTCAGTATGCAATAATCCTGTACACTCAGTGGTGTAGTCCAGTGGTTCTTAACCTTTTTTCTTAAAGTACCCCCTTAACTGTGCCCAAGACAAGCCAGGCACCCCCAACCCAAATTTCTACATGTATTTACGCACTAAAAATGATTTAATTACAATGATTATTGCTTGAGACATTATTCAAAACCTTAATGTCTTTACATGGGGACCAAAGCGTGTTTAAATTTGCTTTGAATTTGACCTAATTATAATGTTTACCATCAGAATTTTGGTCACAACCTCAACACAAACAAAATTCTGTGCACCCCCTGAAATCTCTGGCGCACCCCCATGTGTGCTCGCACCCCAGGTTAAGAACCACTGGTGTAGTCAACTTTTTTTTGTAGTGGGTATACTGTATATTTCAGCATTTTTTGATACACTGTATACATTTGTGCTATTCTAAATAATGGATCAATCAATTGTAAGTGGGTATACTGAAATCCCCGAAAATGTTGAAGTGGGTATATTGCATATACCCGCGTTCTACATAGAGTACACCACTCTGTACACTCATGTTTAACGGCATGGTAAGTTTGCTTGGGGAGGATGAGGGGGCAGGTGCACGAGATGTGACATCCTCCCATTATGTCCCAGCAGTAGGTGTCAAACCTCGCCCTGGGTGACCGTGTTAAGCCACGAGGTTGCCAGTGGAGGAGAGGGGAATGAAAAGGATGCCCAACCGTGAGGATAATGAGATGAGGTCAACATGGTGGTCTTAGAAAGCAGATGACATGGCTGACAATATAGTGAAACGATATTCTGCTGTGCAAAGTTAGCCTGTTCACACCTTACAAAGAAGGGGAACTTTGTCTAGACAGTCATCCATTGGATTCACAGATGTCTCCTTTCACACCAGCCTGATATAAATCAGCTGGTTTCACTTCACTCCATGGAAACCGTCTGTCTTTGCAGCACTTGAATTATTTTGCTCAATGTTAATAGGCTTGTATTTTGTATTTAACTAATCACTGCTGTTTGGTCGTAATGCATAGACCTACCTGCTGCATTGCAAGCTGACTATAAATGAACAACATTATGGCTTCACCTCTCCTCACTGATTGGCCGGGGCACGGCGAAATCCATACTTCAGGGGTTTCAGAGCGTCCTGCTCCAGCTGCAATATCTGACCATAGTCGTTGGAGTTTGGTAGCCTGGCTCTCGCTGACGGTGCGTGTGTGTAGCTCTGAAGCCCCCTGGAGGAGAGCTGTGGAGAGCTACACAGACTTTGTGTTCACAGACGCACCGTCTGTGACAACCAGGCTAGGAGTTTGGAGGAAACTGAGTGGAGTGGAGTTGGAGTGGAGGAAATTGAGTGGAGGGCAATAGGTTGCACACCAGTCTGGCTACTTGTGACAACCCCTCCATGTTCATGTGCAGTAGATCAGTGGTTCTTAACCTTTTTCTCTTAACACACTCCCTAACCTGTGTTGATGACAAGCCGTGCACCCCTAGCCTTAACTTTTGCACGAGTAGGCCTATACGCACTAAAAAATTACTCGTGATTAATTACAATGATTCTGCCTTGAGACATTAATCAATACTTATTGACTTTAAATAGTGACCAAAACATGTTTTGATTTGGCCTAATTATAATGTTTGCAAGCAGATACGAATTTTGGTCCCAGCCTCAACACAGACAAAATTCCGCGCACCCCCTGGAATCTGCGGCGCACCCCCAGGGGGTGCCCGCACCCCAGGTTAAAAACCACTGCAGTAGATGAAGAGACCATCTTGGTAGATGATCATCTGATGGCCAACTTTCCCTCTTCGTGAAATCAAAAATATGTTAGACTGGCAGTTGTGACAACAAAGCTTGGCTGAGCTTGGTCTGGCCAAGCTGCTGTAGTCTCAGAGTTCTTAAAGGCTAGACCACGTCTATCAAACGTCTCTGTGTGCTACTGCTCTAAGCTACTATCAATCAGACAGATGTCTCTTTCCTCTGACTCAGACCTATAAACCCTTTGCTCTGATTTCTTAGCTACCAGCGGGGTGCAATGACCGAACTATGGTCTTAAACCCGTCTCAATCGAGCTGCTTCAATTTTTAATCTGCTTACCCATTCAGAGTGTGCTTTGAAACAAAGGTGTAGGTTTGGCTCGAAAAGTGGTGGGGACATTTCAATGGCAAGTTGTCCGGATATGCTGTTTTTGCATTATATTTGTGAAAGAGAGGTGGGGACAAGCTAGGTTTATCTGAAAAGTGGTATGGACACAAGTGGTATCCCCACCATCCCCCCCTAAAATTACGCCCATGCTTTGAAATGACAGACATAGCCAGATTCTCCAGACTGACATGATGACAGTAAAATGTTGTGCAGAATCATATTGGTAGTTCTGATCCTCAGTTTACTCTGTGCTTTTGCCATTTTCATTTTGATCAGTGAGGGGCTGGTCAATTTATTTTGGCCAAACAGGCTTCTGCATCTCTACCTTTTTGGTCTCCACATGATAGATTTTTTTTTTTTTGCCACAACCTGTTCTTGGAATGAGTGCTGCGATTGTTTGAAATGTCATCTAGAAGAGGTATTTGGTAGACGCAGTTAGGTCCCCTGCCCCCATTTTAATTAGGCTTATGTGCTTTTAAAAAGGCCAAAAAAAAGGGTGGTGCAAGCAAATGCTGTGTTTTCGTACCAGAGGTTTGATCAAATCTTCAAGGAATATGTTTATATATATATATATATGTATATATATATATATATATATATATATATATATATATATATATATATATATATATATATATATATATATACATACATACATATATATATATATATATATATATATATATATATATATATATTTATTTAAATATATATATTTAAATATATTGGGCTTTTTATTGCCCTTATTTGACAGGGTAGTGAAGGTAGTGCCGTGTAGCAAACAAGTGCCCTACAATTTGTGCCACGGGCAAAAGGAATATGTTTTTTGACCAACACACCTAACCCGTCGACTATACCCTTGTTACTGCGAAGTGATCTCATCTCGCATGGAATTTGAAAAAAAAAAAAAAAACGATAGCAAAGTGACTTGTCCTTGCTCCTCACAAATCTATGAGACTGGACATTTCATCATGCCAATATGCCATACAGTTGATCAAATCTTCCTATGTTTATAGACATACACATTTAAATATGGAAAAAAATCAAGGAATATGTTTTTTGACCAACACACCGCTATGCCCACTATGCCCCTGCTTCTGCTAAGTGATCTCATCTCTCATGGAATTAAAAAAACGATAGCTAAATGACTCTTCCTTGCTCCTCACAGATCTATCAGCGCATTGTAAAAAAAGCCAGCAACGCCTGTACCACCTCAGACGATTGAGAAAGTTTGGGATGAGACCCAAGATCCTGAGGTCGTTTTACAGAGGCACCATTGAGAGCATTCTGACGGGGACCATTATTGCTTGGTATGGGAACTGCTCTCAAGCCAACAGGAGAGGTCTTCAGAGGGTTGTGCGTACAGCTCAGAACATATGCGGCTGTGACTTACCTTCCATACTGGAGCTATTTGAGGGAAGAAGCATCAGGAAGGCTAAAAAAATCTTGGCTGATCCTAGTCACCCCAACCATGAACTGTTTACTATGTTACCATCTGGGAAACGGTATAGAAGCCTGAAATCTCATACTACCAGACACCAGACAAAGTAGTTTCTTCCACCAAGCAGTTAGATTACTGAATTCATGCTGAAGACAACAAGGCACTTTCTTTGCACTATTTTCCATCCCCCCCCCCTCTTTTTTATTTTTATTTTTTAAATATTTTTGAGGACACAAAAACAACAATTTTTACTCTTTATAGGCTTCAAACCTATAATAAGACGTAATAAACTAATCTTGAATCTTGAATCTTGAATCTATCAGACTGCTCATTTCATCATGCCAATATCCACATTGACAAAAGAAATGAGAGTCTCCATTTTGCTGTGTTGTCATGTGCACAAAGTTGCTTTTATAAATCTCCATTCCTCCCCCAGCTCGTTTTTGACAGCTATTTGCATGTGAAAATGGGAAAAAGCATGAGCGTGATTCACAAGCGCTTGCCATCAACTAATGCCAGCTGCCCCTGACAGAAGCCTGTCACACGTATTCCATGCCTATCAGACTCATGCTCACCCAGAGACTGCACTGTATCGTGGGAAATGAGAAACAAATGAGAGGACATGCGAAGCTGTGTTTCTTCACAATTACTTTTTTCTGTTTATTTATTTTTTGGCAAAAAAAAACCCACAGCAGTGTGGTCCTGCATAATGCATGATTTGTTTCATTTTTTTATTTGATTGAAACAATAATTTGCTCTTTTATAGATTGTATTAGTTAGATGTTCTCCGTTGGAGTGCATCTCCCAGTGGTAAGACCTTCCTGATTGAAAGGCAGTTGTTTTTGTGAAACCCCTTGTTTTTCTTGCATTAGGGGGGGAAGTGTCCCTCAAGGTGATGACCGGAAATTCAATAAGGATTGTTAGATGGGGGAAGGGCGAGAGAGCGAGAGAGAGAGAGAGAGAGAGAGAGAGAGAGAGTGAGAGCGAGAGAGCGAGAGCGAGAGAGCGAGAGCGAGAGAGAGAGAGCGAGAGAGAGAGAGCGAGAGAGAGAGAGCGAGAGAGAGAGAGAGAGAGAGAGAGAGAGAGAGAGAGAGAATGTCACAGAACAGAGGGTGAGTGACAGAGGATTACCATGGTATATTAAACAATTTTTCATAATTTAATTTTGTTGGAAGCACTGGCCATGGACAAACTAACAAGCTGGCGAAGAAGTAACAGAAACCACTGTTATGGCTGTTTAACGTCACTCTCATATCATTGAGTCCTGCAGGCCTCAGCCGTGATCTGATACTATCCACAATGTTTACTAGTCTAGCCCAATGAGAATGTCCCTGTCCTGGAACATAAGACAATATAACATGCTGCTTACAATGCTGCTACCTCATCTACTACTTATATAACTATTGTTATTATACTGTTACTATTGCTA
Organism: Engraulis encrasicolus; assembly: GCF_034702125.1. NCBI lineage: Eukaryota > Metazoa > Chordata > Actinopteri > Clupeiformes > Engraulidae > Engraulis > Engraulis encrasicolus. The sequence continues at coordinate 41,060,371 of NC_085872.1, read as the reverse complement.
CTGTTCTCTTCATTTCTATTATTGTAATGTCTATATTCTATATTTATCTTATCTTCTGTCTACATGTTAAATGTTAAATGTTTTTTTTTTACTGTATTTATTATTGACCACTTATTGTTACCAGTCCATCACTGTTACCTGTCCTGTCCTGCACTTAATGTCAGTCTGTATAATGTCAGTCTTGTATATGTCTATGTCCTGGCATGGTATAGAGAGAAAACATAATTTCATTTTTCCTTGTATGTCTGTGCATATGAAGAAAGTGACAATAAAAGCTGACTTGACTTGATTTGAGAATGCATGGGCTAGGCCTACTGTATGTCAATATGGTATTTAAATCAATTGCAGCTGGCATTTAAATATTTGACTCAAATATATCTAATCACACCTCTTTTCCCTTCAGTTTCGGCCATTATGTCTCTCAGGCTGGTTATGTATTTACTTAATACCGTGGACAGAACAGAACAGTCTTGTCCATAGCAGGTTACTGTTGATATTGTATATGAGCTATTACGAGGAAGGAACAGGGTAATAAATTATCTAAAAAGCAGCATACTCATCTAAAGAGCATAGCACATGTGTCTTGTGATCCATAACATATTTCATGCGGATAATAAACAAAATCAATTATTAAGATGCAGTGTTTCATCATACTTGCCTCATTTGATTAAATATTAAAGAAATGTCGGATATCCCACCACCCCCAACATATAGGCTTGTTTATAACGTCCTCAGCCTAACAGATGTCATTAATGCTGGAAACAGAGACTGCTGTAATATAATATTCCAATGTAAGTGAAGGAGCATGAAGCTGTTTCTAAAGGTTTCATCCTGAGATGCTGGATGCCTGGCACGCACGCGCATGCACGCACACACACACACACACGCACACACGCACGCACGCACGCACGCACACACACACACACACAATAACCTCAATTAAAAACCTAATAGCAACTAATTTGACTTTAACATTGAATTAACAATTTAACTCAACATTATCATATCAACGAGGACTTCAATGTGCTAAAGGAAGTGTAAATGCGTAAATACATTACAGCTGAAGACTGCTATACATGAAAAGAAAAGCAATAATTTTGGATATTTCAAGACGTTTTACTAGAATGAAAAGGAGGAAGGACCATGTGAGGAAAAAGCAGAGGACAGTATTCCTCCGAGAAGTGTAGTTTTCCAACAGAAAAATTATATAATTGTAAAGTTGACTTAATGTACCCCCACCCCCCCCACCCACCCCTATAGTACTAGTCTCTCAAAAGAGATATAGAGACAAGAAGAGAGGGAGGGGGTGGATCTCATTCCTAGATATACTTATTGCTTTTATGTTTAATAAATGTCCTGATTCACACTGGGGTCATCCATTATCATAGCCCGGGGCAAGAGAAGCAGTAAAAAAGGACTTTTGAGCCTTTGCGGGTTTCCCTGAGAGAAATAAGAATCATTTTCCACTAGGCTTGGCTAGAATCTGCAGATTATAGTAATTTAATTGCTGTCACCATTTAGACTTATACCAGTGTGGAAAAGGGTGTGCTGTGGCCTGGAGCATTCAGGAGAACAGCTTTGTGTCCAAACAGAGAAAAGAAACGGATGCAGAATAGCTCCATTCATTCCCCAGCTTCACTATGTCTGTACATATGTCTGACTGCATATACGTTGTGTCTTAACTCTCTATACACACTGTATTACCGGAATCCATATCCCTCTTTTCAGATCAAATTATTCTATTTAGAGATATTGTTTGCAGTGAGAGATATTGGAGCTTTTTGATCTATTTATTCATTTTGACCTGCTTCACCTGTACGACATGTATTCATTACAACATTTGATTGTGTTTCCTTTTGGAAATTTCACAAAATCATGTTCTGTGCATATGACTTTTGTCACTTCAGTGGCATCTTTTCTTCTTACTTTAAATTGTAATTCCATTATAGCCATTGTCTACAGCAGCCCCTTTTTACATTTCCACAGGGCATGTCATTCATTTGTTTAGTGTTCTTACAAGCAGAGGTACACGGATCTTGTTGTGAGCCGAGCTGTTAATAATACAAATGTATCGCAAACAGTAAACAGAAAACGCAGACCAATGCCCAAGACGCGCCGGCACCAAAGACACAGACAAGACTAGACTGAAAGAATAGCAGAAGTAAACATGGGCAGCGATGGAAAATGCATTAACCTGTGAAACCAATGATGAATTAAAGATGAGTAAAACAACTTAAAACAGACATCAAGATCACCACCACTAGTGGATATAAAGCTCTACTACCACCAGATAAAAGAGGAAGTGAAAAGTCTTTGAAACTAAAACTGGCCAAGCCCTCCTCTTCGGCATGCATTTTAAAGAGGTGATGGAGACATCTCCTCATTTTAAGTCTGGCTGCAGCTGATATCTCCAGCCACACTGAACAGCATATCCAGCAGCTCTGTTAAATGAATTAGTAACAAGGTGGGAAAATACTTAAGAGCGCTGACTGCCAAAATGTTTCATATCACCTGTAAACTAAGGATGTTAACAAAATGTGTGTGCATAGGCCTAACACTTCACTTCGTTGGGCAGACTGGAATATGCAGTATGTTCTTGTGTAGATAAGGATGGGTGTATTGTGGCCTGGGCCAGCCCATGCTAGTGAGCACTGAAGTCCTGAAAAACAGGTATGGTATTTTGGGGAGTTTTTTATTAAATACATTTAGAATGAACACTTGTATACCGCTGAGCATGAATGAGCTCAAGATAGATACACTGCGGACCAATATTATCTGTACATAGCAGATCCAGACCTAAAGTGATGCTTTACCATTTCTGTAAATTCTCATTTTATACCTCCCCTTGAGTGATTAGGTTTTACCTTTCTCATGTAGGCCTATAGGGGGCAATTTTTTACCTCCAAGCGAACATACAGTATATATCATTGAGCAGCTAGCTGGAGCCATAAGGTTCGATGATAACTGCTAGCTTGTACCTGTAACTAGCATCCCCGCACCAATACAAGAGAATGGCTGAAATAACAGTAGAAAGGTGAAACTCAATTATTTAAGCGAGAGAGGTGTAAAATTAGCTTATTTCCAGAAAATGTACAGTATTGCTTAAACCATAACCATAACCCAGCCATCCCTAAATAAAAACTGTCCTGAGCTATTTCAGAATATAGGCTATATTTCCATGAAATTCTGAACACAGCTTCAAGAGGTGGCGGAGTGCCCTGAATATCAATGCATCTTTTATTTTCAGTTCACACAAGTGGATCAGGAAAGCACGGCAAAGTGCTTCCCTCGAGGGAAAAAAACAAGTAAAAGACGAATCGAATTAATTAGCTTCAAAGGTCAGCACAATTAGCTTGCACAAACTCCATAAGGGCTTTCCGCGCGCAGAGGACAGCTTTCTTCTCACCCAGAGAACTACAAGGGCTAAGTTGTTGGATCCTCACAAGAAACTTCAATGCAGTCAATTCATAGCCTGATTGTCATCGACATTCAAATCTCTTCGAGACTTGGTCTGACCAAGAGCATCACATTAAACATTTCCCAAACGGCATGGTTGACCCGCCTCCCTTGGTTTGCTTATGGTTGTTTGCTTCCCGACAAAGTGAAAGGAGTTCCCGTATTTTCGGGAACTCAGAAAGTACTTGCATTGCTCTTGACCTGACTAGTTGCAACGCCGAAGGTGTTGCGTCACTAGGAGGGCGCGGCCTGGCTAGTCAATTCACATAGGCTACCTGAGAAAAAAAAACATTTGAGGTGGTCCTGGAAACCCCTTTTCTGTTTCTTTTATCTTTATTTTCTTTCAATTTTTATGAAATCAATGACATTACATTTTCCATTTCCATTTCCATTTTATTTATTTAGAAATATAAAATTGAATTTGACTAAAAACTGCCAGAGCTTTGTCTCTGTCTCTCACACTTTCTTTGTGACTGAATGTATGGAAAAGTGATCATATCCCTTGACGCGTGTCAAGTAAATGTAGACCATGCAGATACATGTATAGCAATGTAGGCTGCGGTATACACACAATCTATCATATGAGTCACTGTGCGCTGTGCCTGCTTTTGTTTTTCACCACATGGGGTTGGAGATGGTGTCATTTCAAAGGCTCATCTGAGTTCTGAGAGGATGAGACAAAAACATCCGGTATAGAAACTGCATGGGGTGACAAATTACGTCTCATGTTTATGTTAATGTGTTTTACTTATTCCTGCATCCGTGAACACCATCTAACAGTTGTAGAAATGGTTAGCTATAATGTACGGAGAAGGAGATGCAGAGAAATTAGGTTATATTTTACAATATGTATTTCAACCCAAGGTAAAGTCTTTTCCAGTGTTGCCAGATTGGGCTGTTTCCCGCCCAATTGGGCTGCTTAGGATGGTCGTGTGCGGGTAAAAATGGCATTTAGCAGAAAAACCCGCCCAATTTTAGCCATAGAAATCAATAGAATTGGGTGGGATTTTGAGCTTCTAGGCTGGTTTTGAGCATTTTTTGGGCTGGAAATCATCAGCCTCATCTGGCAACCCTGGTCTTACCCCACATTTCTGCCCACTTCATTTCCTCCACTTATTTAACAGTGTGTGTGAATCCTCTAAATAGAACAAAGTCATTCAATGTTTTAGAAAAATGTGAGAACTCTGCATGGAGCAGCAAAGAATGGGATTATGATGTTGACAAAAGGCACTGTAGGCCTATATTCTGTCCAGAGGGAAAGTGTTACACATTCTGTCAATCAAAACAATCAGCCCGATTTGCCCTGTAAGTTAGACGTCTGTCAGGCTTTTACCTCCTGAGTCCTCCATCTGAAGGATTCAGATGTGACTGCCTCAATTTTAAGAAAAATTTAAGGAAAGCTATTTCTGTAATATTTGTGTAGTGTACATTTCCATCATATACCAAAAGAATTCTCATGATTCACCTTAGTCTATAAGGGTCTATGAGAGACGTAAATTAAGCTCTTCGAACTATGGGCGTCATAATCAGTGTACTGCTTGATCCAATACACAACATTGATTGGATTGTGGGAGGGCTGGTAAGGAGTGTGATCGGACACAGTGGCGGTTCCAGACCAAAATTGCCGGGGGGTGGGGGGGCAAGATTGGCCCAGTGAGTTTTTAGGGGGGCACATTTAATGAGAAAACAGGTAGGCCTCAATATTCTATTTCATATACTGTATTTCATATTTAGATATTTCAGTAAAATATGTTTAGTACAGGGGCCAGGAGCTATTCTACAGGGGCTGTGGCCCAACCTGGCCCCTCTTCTAGAACCGCCTTTGATCGGATAACTTTTCTTTCTTTCTTTTTTTTAGTGATTCAGTCACAAGCCAGCTATGTATTACATTTTCTTCAAGAAAGGCTCTCTTGCATAGCCATCTCGTTAAACGGTATTGTGATATTGACGAGTTAGTTATTGGCTGGGAGCAGTGAGAGTGTGTGTGTGTGTTAGAGAGAGAGCAAGAGAGAGAGAGAGAGAGAGAGAGAGAGAGAGAGAGAGAGAGAGAGAGAGCGAGAGAGAGCGCGCGAGAGAGAGAGAGAGAGAGAGAGAGAGAGAGAGAGAGAGAGAGAGAGAGAGAGAGAGAGAGAGAATGTCACAGAACAGAGGGTGAGTGACAGAGGTCAGAGGACAGAGGACAGAGTGTGTGTGTGTGTTAGAGAGAGAGCAAGAGAGAGAGAGAGAGAGAGAGAGAGAGAGAGAGAGAGAGAGAGTCGGACAATACCTCAGAAATGTAGTGATCATGTTTTGAAATCATCTTCTCTCGTGGGCTGTAGGGTTATGCTGCCATCGACTTCCTTTGGTCAGCTCCTATTACAGAGATTCTGTTGACATTTTCATGAAAACACCCACTGTAATAAGTCAAATCATTGGAGACTGTTAAGTTCAGTGTGCTGTTTCACTATTTGCGAAAAGACCTTTTACAACAAAGTTTTTAACAACTTTTGTCTTATTGAACTACTGTCATAAGGCTAAGCAACAGTGGTACAATATGTACCTATTCATGATGAGGTGGTGTTCCTCAAAACAGACCAAAACCAGCTCCACAAAAACATAAAACACACACACGCACGCATGCACGCGTGCACAGATGCACGCACACACACACACACACGCACGCACGCACGTGCACACACACACACACACACACACACACACACACACACACACACACACACACACACACACACACACACACACACACACACACACACACACACACACACACACACACACACACACACACACACACACAATTTCATGTAATAAAATGCAAAATGTTACCAACACTTATGGATCTGACCTGTGATGGCAGAGGGAGAGTGGCACCTGGACCCAGTGGCATTAAAAAAAAATCGATGACTGATCTGAATTAGCAATAGCCATTTGGCTCAGGTAGCTCAGCTATGGATGACAAGCCACAGCGAAGGAGTGAAAGAGAGGAAAATAAAGAGATAGAGAGAAAGAGAAAGAGGGAGAGAACAGAGACAGTGTTTGTGTGTGTGTGTGTGTGTGTGTGTGTGTGTGTGTGTGTGTGTGTGTGTGTGTGTGTGTGTGTGTGTGTGTGTGTGTGTGTGTGTGTGTGTGTGTGTGTGTGTGTGTGTGTGTGTGTGTGTGTGTGTGTGTGTGTGTGTGGGAGAGAGAGAGAGAAAGAACAGAGACAGAGAGAGAGAACAGAGAAAAGAGAAAGTGAGAGGAGGATGAAAAGGAGGAGGAGTTAAGGGATGTTGCTCTTTAACAGGTGTTGACAATAACACGCCTGCCTCCCCCTCAGCACTGGCACTCTGAGCGTGTAATAATAAGGCATGTTCCTCTCAAGTCCTTCTCTAGCGCAGTGTTTCCCAACCTTTTTTGTCTTGTGTACCCCTTAAGCCTGTTCGTTGTGCCATGAGTACCTCCTGACTCACATTCTAAATCGCTTTCTCTATTCTAATGTAACTAAGCTCCATACATTTGTTAAAATTGCATCTTTCCAAGTACCCCCTGCAGTGTGCTCGCGTACCTCTAGTGGTACACGTACCCCTGGTTGGGAAACACTGCTCTAGCGGTCCCCTCACACCGCAGGGGTTGTTTCTTCATGTGCCTACCAGCTGAGTGTTTGGCTCTCCCTGGTGCTCACTATACCATGCCCTACGGCTCTTTCTGCTCCCGTGTCTTGACACATTTCTGTACAAATCCATCTCTCTTGTCCTCCCTGGTATCAGCTTTTTGCCGCTTGCTGGCTGCGCTGCTCTCCCGGTCAGCTACAGACCAGGGGTGAATTTCTCAAAACCAAAGTTGCTTACTACATTAGCTACTTCGTTGTTTTCAATGCATTTTCCCATTGGCAACTACCGAAGTTGCTAACAGGCTAACAACTTCCCTTTTGAGAAACTCACCCCAGAGCGCACCTCCTCCTGCTCTCACTTTGACTGCTGTTGTGTGTGAGTCTCCCGTGCAGACTCTCTCCCTTTTCTCTTTCTCTCTCTCGCTCTCTTTTCTCTTTTCTCTCTTTCTTTCCATCTCTCTGTATATAGCAGCCAATATATTTCCTCCAGCAACATACATTTTACACACGGCCCTACAGTATATCACCATGGCTGAGAGACAGCCCAGATGCTCTCTCCTTTATGTGTGTTCGATCCGTGTTAACTGAAACCTGCAACGTCACAGCAATAGTGTCAGAGACGGAGTGATACGGCAGAGTCCATAAAGACTTTTCAGGGCTGGAGCACTAAAAGTCAAGGTATAGTAATCCCATTTCATTTTTTTCCTCTCCTATTGGCGTACACATATACCTCGGCTATACCTTTGGCTGTAACCTACATTTGAGATGCAGGGAATTTTTCCTGAAAATCAGACAGGTTCAATACAATGTAATAAATCGTTTCAAAGTGTGGGGCGTGGCGCTAACAGTCAATGCTTGAATCTATACGAGACACGGAGACACAACTCCGACACAAGATGCACACAACTGACAGATAGCACACAGACACACACACACACACACACACACACACACACACACACACACACACACACACACACACACACACACACACACACACACACACACACACACACACACACACACACACACACACACACACACTCACATAAAAGCAGGCACACATGCAAAAAACACGACTGTGTCTGGTGCGCACCATAACACTTTCTGTCCCTGTGTCCCATGAGGGGCTTGGTATACTACACATTAGCATAGTGTTTCTCAACGGGGGTGGTACAGCCCTCCAGGGGGCGTTGGAGAGCTCTAGGGGGGAGCGTTATGAAGGATACAGCTGAGAGAGTGCGGTGCTTAGTTGACATTGGGGGGCATTAGTCCATTTCATTTTTTAATACTAAGGGGGGGCGTTGGCAGTCTTATGATGACGTCACATGGGCCTTGGGAGGCTTCTGATGAGGCCAAGAGGGTGTTTCTTCAAAAAAGGTTGAGAACCACTGCGTTAGCGTAAGCAAAGCATAATAGTTTCTAGCGTTAAGAGGCTATTTGATATTGTCATCTCTGTTCTTGAGGCACAAATGGTGTCATTGTAACCTCCTCGCCTGTACTGTATCTGTCAGATCAGGTGTACAGCTGGCTCCCTATGGTGTGCTGATAGTGTTAACAGTTCTAAGTTTGTCTTGTAAAATGAAGGCTCATCAAAATGACAATTAGGCTACCAAACTGTGTTTACAGCACGCATGACATATTCTTTACTTTGCTGCAAGAAGATGCACCTACTGTACACTGTATAATTGGGAATTCATGCCAACAGTGTAATGCAAATGTGGAATGTTGTGTTGTGAATGCATGGTAATCAGTGGAATGTTGGCAAAGCATGCATGACCACATATATCACCACAGCGTCAGCTTGGCTGTTACTTAGCTGCTGGTCTACTCGGCAGGTCCCTACCATTTGTTTTGGCTCGACGTTTATTTCTGTGTTCCTCCTCTGCATGTTTTGTTTGTTTTTCTTACTTTTATGAGCTACTGTTTTGTACCCTTCACTGCCCTGGCTGTCTCGGTTCATGCCATTGTTATTTTCCCTATGGTCTGTTTTTTTTCCTTCATGTGCAATTGATGTAGCCTACTTTTCTGCTCTGTCCTTTGGACTCTATTTGTATTTGTTGTTGTTTTTTGTTCCTGTGTGCAATGGGGACTGAGTCATTTAATTTTAGTGATTTATAATTAGCTACACAAATATGCTTCCACCTTTTTTTTCTGAGGGTGCACTTTTGTCCAGTAAACTTTTAACTACCCAGCCCCTGGCACCTATATATGTTTTAAAATATACTGTATCTGGAGTTTGCTGTGATTTACTGTTGGGGCTGTCTTCCTCCTTCAATCTACTTTTGTATTACGGGGAGGTTCTTTGTTTTTAGATCTTCTGTCCTGCCCGTTTCTTATGCATGTTGATAATGGCCACATTTTCCTCTGACTAATTTTACTTCTTCTTTCTCCCTTGGCCATATTTACTGGTTGTTGGGTAGCAATGCACACACACACACACACACGCACGCACGCACGCACACACACACACACACACACACACACACACACACACACAAGCACACACGCACACACACACACATATATAGGCCTACTATATAGTCTATTCGCTATTCAATCATTTCACATACTGTTCAGGTGTGGCAGTATACAGTAAGGGTGAGTCCAAAGTTAGCCTTCAGCTCAGCACAGTGCTGTATGGTAGTGCTCCACTGGAGCGAATGATAGGCTGTGGATGAGTCAAAAAGTGAATAGCAGCAAAGCAGCAAAAAAAAAAACGAGGAGGGGAACTCTTCCTGACTCAATACCTCTGTCAACATGTGGATATATGGACAAACTTTGGACTAAGAAGCACCTAGTTTTCAGACAGTGGAAAACTGAAAGCATGGCAAAAGTTGGAAACTTTCGACCTCAGAAGAATGAAAGTTTCTTAGGAGGGTAATTATAGGGATGCTGCAGGGAACCTGTATGGAGATTATACTATACTGTACTCACGATGGAAAGGGATATTACAAAAGTGTACACTCTTTACTTTTCAGCCTTCCTGCTGAAAAGCTATTTTTAGTCTAGTACTGGGTCAATAGGTTTGCATCCGTGTTCTACATATTTCTCTCAATGCCACAAGATTATCTAAACTAAAGAGTGTTGTACTAGCAGTAAATCAGACATCCACATTCACATATTTTAGCTCCTGCGTTCAATACCAAAACTCTAATGACAATGTGTGTGTACCACATTGCACACATATTAATGAAACGATGCAAGTCATCTGGGTGATTTGTTACGAAAGAGTTGTGAGCTGCTTTCCTCAGATGGTGAGGGTGAGCCCATATTGAGGCTATATGTGTGTTCACAGTGCTGTCCTGTGGTAACACATCATTTATGCTAAGGGCCGTGCACTGGGCTGACCTCCTACACAACAGAGGCTACGCTTTACATTATATCAGGGCATTGTTGTAACATGCTTTTGATTGTGAAGCATTTGTAGATTATCATGTCAACATGTGAGCCACAGTACATTGTGACATTTTTTTGAAAAACAAAAACAAAAAAAACTTTCAAAAAGGACACTCTTTGTGCAGTAGGGCAAAGAGGCAGGTGCTTTAGCACCACATCATCTCCATCTGTGCATGCCTATGGTCTTCCTTGACTACACAGGAAGACCTAGGTTACAAACACATTAGGCATAATATACCACAGATACAAATGGATGCTGTCCATATTGAGGCTATATGTGTGTTCCCCAGTGCTGTCTTGTGGTAACACATCATTTATGCTAATGGCCATGCACTGGGCTGACCTGCTGGTGCAGGCTGTGGAGGTGGGATGGGCCATCAACAATGACTCATGGAAATTTTGAAAGACTGTTTATTTCTGTCTCTGTCACCATGCACCCCCTACACACACACACACACACTTTTTCTCGCTCTCTCCCGCCTACATGGCTGTAGTGTCTTTCTTCTTTGTGTTGTCGTTTGTTTAAAGGACTGCATTAACAGGTTTGAACTGAATGGCAGGAAATGACAGTATTCTCTATACTCACACTCAGCTGCACTAGGCCTATTTGCATAACCACAACAGAGAAAATACCCGATAAAATTACACAAGTAGATTTTCACAGCAATCCTTTCTCAGCATTTACTGTACGCCCATCACCAGAAACCGATTTGACCTTCAGCCCACAATTTCAGTTACCAAAGAGGTTGTGTGAAACCCTATCTATCATTTAGTGGTAGGCCTATATAATATATTCACCATGTGATTTCCTGCTCCGAGGCACATCAGATTTTACTCACCTCATCAGAACGTGTCCACTGTAAGTCCGTGCCAGTCGAAGAGATCAGATAATTTGACAGGACAAGTTCAAGATACACCAGCATTCCAGGAAATGCAGTCCCCTGATGTTTGCAGAGTGATGGGTGTTGAAGACCACCTGCTTGGTAAGAGGCTGATAGCACTATGGACTCAAGGAATTATAGTGTTGGATGTGAACAGGACAAGTGAAGGCCGTATATATATATCGGTTTAATTTTGCTGTTATACCGCTGTTAAAGCTGCTATAAATATCTCTGATCCCTGAGGCAGATAAAGAGTAAATAACGAGTACACACACACACAAACACACACACACAAACTAAACTAAACTAAACTAAACATCATGTCAAGAGTCTGCCCTGGGGCAAGGCCAGCTCAAGCATTAGTCTAGTAGATTCTCTCGAAAGAGGAAGGTCTTTAGTTGTTTCTTGAAGGCTGCAAGAGATGTGCTTAGTCTTGCTGCCTCTGGGAGACCGCTCCACCACTTGGGTACCACAACGGAGAACAATCTTGACTGGGAGTACCTAGAGCGACTGGATGGCAGAGCCAGACGGCTTGTGCTGGATGAGCACAGTTCTCTTCCAGTAACATAAGGCGTTAGTAGGTCCTTCAGATAAGCTGGGGCCGTTCCTGTGATGGTTTTGTAGGCAAGGGTCAATGCCTTGTGCTTGATCCGGGCGGCGATCGAGTAACATGGGTCCTTTTGGGTTGATTGAATATCAACCGTGCCGCCGCATTCTGGATCATCTGCAGAGGTTTTAGCGCACAAGCAGGTAGACCTGTCATGAGTGAGTTGCAGTAGTCAACATGGGACAGGACCATGGCCTGGACCAGTCGTTGTGTAGAATATTGTGTCAGCGGAGGTCTGATATTCCGTACGTTGGGCATCTGGAATTGGCAGGTCCGGGTGACTGAGTTAATGTAGTTGGAGCATGACAGCTCATTATTTCTATAAATAGATATATTCTGTAAATATAAAGTATTACATGAGTATCACATATATTCATGAGTTGACCATTTTTTACATTTAGGTAGAAAATCCTGACATGGAGTTCATGTTACGAAACATGCACCAATTGGAGAAGGAAATCTCATAGAATAACCATCAGAAATCATGTCTTTAATTTATTGTTTTTTGCTAGTAGTTAGTCTAATCCATCTCCTGTAGCCAAGTCTGTAGCTTGCGCGCACACACTGACATGTTCCCATATGTTTTCCCCCCATTTGATCCATTGTCCTTTGCGTAGGCCTAGTGTTTCACATTAAAGTTGCATGCTATACTTTAGACCTGCTTAAAAAACTCAGTCCCATTCTTCAGTGTGTGGAATGACCAGATATAACAATTATTTTCATATTGGTTATATTATAGACAAAATAAAGAATATAGGAAAAAAATGGTCGTTTCTGCTCACACAAAATCGGAAAACATATTTAATAGCCATTAATACATTTCAAATAATTACTCTTGACTACACAGGAATACCGGCCTATTCCAAAGATACAAATGGATGCTGCCGCGCTGGGGGTCGTTTCTCGACAGTGCCTTTGCTAACGACTTTAGCCATTTTGTTCGTTCTTAAGACCAACGTTGTAACCAAGGTCTTGAGTTGGTCTTAAGTTGTTCTTAAGTTGTTCTTAAGTTGTTCTTAAGTTGGTCTTGCGTCTAAAGACCAACTTAAGACCAACTTAAGACCAACTCAAGAGCAACTTACGACCAACTCAAGACCGACTTAAGACGGTTAGCAACGACAAGAATCGAGAAACGGACTCCTGAATAGAGGCTTTTCTTGCATTGCATTGATAGCAGCACCTCAGTCGAAAAGTTGAGAAATATCTTGCTTTCTCCTATGGCTCCCCTTCCCCTATGGCCCTTCCATGATCCGGGGTGACCCTGTCAAACACACCCACCATCATGCATCGGCAAACACATGTGTTTGATCCCAAATTTTTCATGATAGCCTCACTAGCAATCCGATCCCCTTGGGATACCGCATCGTATAGTGCTCTGAAAAGTGCAGTAAACACAATATGTACCTACGTACGTGTGTGTAAGGTTGTACAGCAAGCGAATTCCAGCTTTAAAACATGAATGAAGCTGGTGTTGAGTCTGCCTCTGACAATCTCCTTTCTTTTGTAAAGTTATTTTATTTTAGATCGCTTCCAATTGCTGGTATGCTGCTAATTTGGGATGACACAACCAGACAAGGGAAAAGATGTTGTTTTCCTCCTATAATGTATCTGTAGTTGAACTCAAGGTTACACAACCCTGTTCAGGTGAATGCAGGGCTGATTGTTTTGATGCATGCTGTTAAGAATTTGTCCTCAATAACCTTTAGGTTTCTGTTGTCGTGGGAGCAAAGAATCTGCAGAGTAGATCAGCAGTGGCTTTCCCCTGATTGATCCAGTCCAACATGAAAGAAGGTTCAGATTTTTTCTTTTCTTAGTTCTTTTTTCCTTTTTATACATTCATTGGCATGGTGACGTTTCGACCTTGCGGTCTTTCTCAGATTCACTAACAAACACAGACTTGACACATTATCTACAACATCTGTCTGATGGGGTGGAGTCAACTTAACCCCTACAGTAAGGACACATAGCAGGCGAAACGAGCGAGGCGAAGAGAGGCGAAATTCAGCGTTCCATTCTGACAGCTCAACCATCATCAGGCCGTTGCGGCGAATCACATGGAATGGAACAGTTATGTTGCTGATTTGATTGGGCCGCTGCAGGCGAATGCGCTCCACATTTGCATGATATTAAACTTGGTTTAGTAATTTTGCTTCGCTCCAGGTCGCTTGCCTTCGCCTCTCTCTAGGAATGAATGGCGAAGTTCGCTTCGCTTGGCCAAATTCGCGTCTAGTGTCCCTACAGGTCCATGATGTAAGCCTATAGAGCCACAGCACAAAATATTAGAGAGCAACAACATGAAACATAAAACACTTGGGGAAAACCTTCACAAGAAGAACCTTCAACTTTGTGTACAGTATAATGACACAACTATCTTCAAATAGAAACAACCATGAGAGATTGCAGAGGATTCATTCTTAAATTGGGATCTTATTAACACTCCACATGATTTCCATTTGAAAATGGTTGTGTTGTATACACAAAGTTGAAGTTTTTTTTAGGGATAATATAGTTACTATATACAGTATAGTGTTAATTTCGTCAACCATGACTATGACTAAAATATTTTGTCATTGCCCTTTTTTGATTTTTGTCATTTAGACTAAGACTAAATTGGGAAGGCAATGACTAAAATATGACTAAGACTAAAATTGATTTTCGTCATTGTGACTAAGACTAAGACTAAATTTGAAAAAGCTGACAAAATTAACACTGGTATTAAATAAAATAGAGAAAAAGAGAACCAGTGTGTGCAGAAGTTTTATTCTGTACAGTGTGATATATGTTAAAAAGAGAAGCAGTGTGCGGAGAAGGTTTATTCTCTACAGTCAATGATATATGTTAAAAGTGTGTGGAGAAGTTCTGTAGTCAGGGTAATTTTTCCAAAAAGTTGACACCTGAAGGCAAATCATGTTAATTTTCGGCATACAACTGATTTAGGGGTATTCAATGGTGCTGAATCCAAATCTGTCGTATGCCGGACGCAAAAATGTACCGAAATGCCTCAAACGGGCAAAATCCAATATGGCCGCCACCACCGTGTTAAAATCCTGCAATCATTTTTCTTTTGGACTAAATAAGGTATGAATTTGAAAATAGCACTTATTTTTATGTTTTCAGACATGGGGAAAGCCATTATGTCATCAGATTTAAGCTCAGCTTGGAAGAAAATGCTTATGCCATTGGCTGGCAGCCATGTTAAAAGCAGAGAGCCTCATATTGTCAGCGATTTTTAAAATTTTTACTAATCTTTCAAGATTCACAGAAAAAATGCTCTTTGTCTCTGTGAACACAAATACTACAGAAAACTACACTGAACTGTCTACTTTCACCTGAAAAAAGAAGTTTGTGTCTACCTTTTTCCATTCTTTAGTTATGGGCAGTAGAACATGGGATGACACCACAAAAAAACACTGATTTTTGACCCCCAAAATACTGCACTTCTCTCTGCCCTTATCTTTAAGGACATATTGTCTTTTATAGTGTTCATGTTTGATGTGCACCATTTTCAGTTTGAAGGGTGCTTAATGCCAATATGATGTATAAATAAATGTATATTCCCATAGTACATCAAAATGAAGGAATCCAATATGGCCGCCGTCACCAGTCTACAGTGTACGTTTCTTTGATTACACAAGGTAAACTCTTAAGTACATTATGTAGCATTAGGTTTTCATACAGGGAGAATTAGTTTCCATACTCAGATTTAAGATAGATATCAAAGGAAATTATTTCAATGTAGTCTGAATGCATGATTGCAACAGGAACATAGGGTGACACCACAAAAAACAATATTTTTTGACCCCAAAATACTGCACTTGTCTCATCTCCCACATTTTTGCTTTAAGGACAAAGTGTCTTTGATAGTGTTCATGTTTGATATGCAGCATTTTCAGGGGTTTTGAAGGGTGCTTAATTCAAATATTCAAATATGCTGTGTATTAGGCTCAAAACCTCTCTAATAGGCCTACCTCAAAATGAATTAATCGAATATGGACGCCATCTCCAGACAAGGTGGACTCTTAATTACATTGTAGCTATAGGTTGTCATACATGGAGAATTCATCTCCATACTCAGATTTAAGATTAGAATCAAAGGACATGATTTCATAGGTTGAATTCATGTTTACAAGTGACAGTTGACTTTCATGTCAATAAGCTGTTCTTTTGAATGAAAATGTTTTCTCTACTTCCACTTTTATTTTAATGCTTATTATAACATGATGCAATATGTCCACCTCAATCCACCTCTTCCATTATGAGACAAATTTACACAAATAAGTCTGAATGTGCCTAAATATAATATGCACATCTACATTTTGTGCATTAGGAATTCATTGTTTGCCGATTTTATTGCGGTGCTTACATTATATCTTTGGATGGTGGAAAGGTGAAACGTGAATCAAAACAGTTTATGTTATTGTGAGGAATTTACTTGATACTGTATATGTTAACTCCTTCCCAGCCATTAGGCCTATCAACCTCCTCCTCTCCAGTGATTTGGCAGGACACACAATATCATGCACTGCATGGCACTTTTGCTGCAAATTCAACAAAAGCAAAGTATGGCGTTTTGCAATGATCAGTCCTATCTAATTCAGATGTCACATGGTTACATAAAATGCCCCACATTATCAAATCTCTATATTGAGTCAGGCCCACATACCCCTTCCTATCCTCCTGCCAGTCACCGAAGTGGGATGGGTGGTATTGAACAGGGCTTTAGTCCCACTGCTCCTGTATCTGCAACTTATACATGGGTTCTCATTGTTTATTAACACAATGTTATGAAGAGGGGCAAGACACTGGCAGCCAACCACGTGAGCTATTTTTTTTTTGACAGACAGCGGTTTCCAACAATCAGAGGCTGAGTTGTGCGCGGCTAGGTTTGCAGTCAGGTTATAAACAAAATTTAGAACCCATGTATTCTCAAGGCACACAAAGACATCACAACTTGTGCTTGCCTCATCCAACACTGCATCTGCAAGAAGTGGCATGGAGTACATGGAGTCAAGCAGTTGCTGCAATTCAGCAACTCCAGGAGGGGTGATTAGGAACAGATTAACTTAGTATACCAAGTAAACAATTTTGGTTAGAGTAGAGGAGGGTGACTGTATGTGCATATATATTTGGTATATATATAAACTGGTATCAGAAGTAGTGTGGAGTCAAGTCTCTTGGCGGAAATACGTAGGATGGTGCGCAAGGCTAATAGAAATGGGCACCCTCGTCTTTCTCACAGCACATGAACACAATATTCAAAAAGGACATTCCAAGTCAGCAAGGACATTCTGATTTTTGATACCTCCTCCTCGTATAACTTAACCCATTGTGTCCTGGAAACACATATAGGTTTTTCAGGATCTTGAGATTTTAGCTGTTTGATTAACTATGTGGGTATGTTAGAGCTGAATGAACACATTACAATGCAAGGGGAGGAGGGTATTGGCTTTTAAATGTAACTCATTTCATGTTTGTATGTGCTTCGGAGGCTGAGACATTGCGGATTTAATAGGAAGAGAGCACCCTTTCCCAAAAAGGGCTTAGGACAAAATGGGTTAATTAGCAGTCCATTTTTGAATATTGTGTTCATGTGCTGTGAGAAAGACAGGGAAGGGCCCATTTCTGTGCCTCGGCACCTTAAAACTACCACTTGCTCTTATGCCTGCCATTGGCTCTCTCTCTCCAGCTGAGCACCGTTATTGATACACTGCAGATGTACATTCCAGTATATTTTAACTAGGCCAATTTAAAGTCTATACTTGCACAATTCTACCAACAGAAGATAACAGACAGACTCTCTTTTCCTCCTGCTCCCCTGTTCAGCAGGGCTGGATCCCCACATGGCTGCATGCTGAGCCCCCACCTAAAGTCTATCTGTCCATGACTGCAGCATGACCAGCAAAAGGGACTGAAGGTGGCAGCCTGGTGTACAGAGACCGAGACAAATTTCTCTAACTCTGAATAAAAAGAAAACCAAAGAGATCATTGCTGCCTTCAGGAGGCACACCTATAGCGAGAATAGACCTAGCCCTCTCTGAACTTCCCACTGTCACAGAGCTAAAACATTGTCTTGGACATTATCTGAGTTCTTGGGTCTGTACAGATGTATCATTGGCACTACAGATGTATCATCAAAGTAAGGACCAAAGACTAAAACCACATTTCACACACATGGACTGTCTGACTGTTCATTACAATCTCTTGTTCCCCTGATCTCCTTCCATCCTCCGGTTGTTGTGCAATAATTGATACAGTGCAATGTGTTGAGCTAAATTCTTGCCGTACTACAGAACAAAGGCCAGCCTTGTAATTAATGGTTATAATTGTCACTGAGTGGCCATCTCAGCTGAAATATGTACATTAAGCAAGACAATCTATGCAATAACTTTGGATGACTGATGTGCAATACCAGCCTGAGTATGTCCTTTATGTATATATTCACACACACACACACACACAATGCCACTCCCTTATCTGTACACTCTATTCTATTCTATTCTATTCTATTCTATATATTATTCACATCAGTCTGCCTCTTGATCCCCTTTATAGGCCTAGATATACAGTGATCTGAGCACAGCAATTAAACCGGCAAACATGAAGTAATTCCCATTGTACAAAGGATAATATTAGAAAATATTCGATTTAGGGACTTTCAGACTCTTGTGTGCATTTATTTTTTATGGGTGAAGAGGTGTGGAAACATTGTGAGGTGGTTTGAGGTGGAAACATTTTTCATGGTATAATGCATTAAAAGTGTAATTGAAATAGGGAGAGATTTAAATACAAATGGTCAATTTATGGAAAAGGTAATCTCCTGTTGCAAACATGAATTCAGTCTACACTGAAATAATTTCCTTTGATATCTATCTTAAATCTGAGTATGGAAATTAATTCTCCTTGTATGAAAACCTGATGCTACATAATGTACTTAAGAGTTTACCTTGTGTAATCAAAGAAATGTACACTGTAGACTGGTGACAGCGGCCATATTGGATTCCTTCATTTTGATGTACTATGGGAATTAAAGGCATTAAGCACCCTTCAAACTCCCTGAAAATGTTGTATATCAAACATGAACACTATCAAAGACAATATGTCCTTAAAGCAAAAATATGGGCAGTGAGAAGTGCAGTATTTTGGGGTTAAAAATCTGTGCTTTTTTGTGGTGTCATCCCATGTTCTACTGCCCATAAATAAAGAATGGAAAAAGGTAGACACAAACTTCTTTTTTCAGGTGAAAGTAGACAGTTCAGTGCAGTTGTCTGTAGTATTTGTGTTCACAGAGACAAAGAGCATTTTTTTCTGTGGATCTTGAAAGATTAGTAAAAATGTTAAAAATCGTTGACAATATGAGGCTCTCTGCTTGTAAAATGGCTGCCAGCCAATGACATAAGCATTTTCCTCCAATCTGAGCTTAAATCTGATGACATAATGGCTTTCCCCATGTCTGAAAACATAAAAATAAGTGTTATTTTCAAATTCATACCTTATTTAGTCCAAAAGAAAAGTGATTGCAGGATTTTAACACTGTGGCGGCGGCCATATTGGATTTTGCCCGTTTTGAGGCATTTCGGTACATTTTTGCGTCCGGCATACGGCAGATTTGTATTCAGCACCCTTGAATACCCCTAAATCAGTTGTATGCCGAAAATTAACATGATTTGCCTTCAGGACCTTAAATAAGCACCTTTTCAGAAATCCTGCCTAGACTGTTGACTAAAATGACGAAAATGACTAAAAATTGACTAAGATTAAAATTGATTTTCGTCATTTAGACTAAGACTAAGACTAAATTGGGAAGGCAATGACTAAAATATGACTAAGACTAAAATTGATTTTCGTCATTGTGACTAAGACTACGACTAAATTAAAAAAAGCTGACAAAATTAACACTGTACAGTATAGTAGAATATGGTATAATAATGTATAATATGTATTTTACATGATGGGCCTATGATACATTTGCCAGTAAAAACAAATCAGATTCCGGATGGTTGTGATTTCTGATTCTGATTTTTCTGTGAATTGGAAGGCCCCATTGTTACTGTAACAACACTTAAAACACCTGGGTCTTTCCTTTGATTTGAGGCCACCACAGAAATATTGGCAGGCTGTATGCTCCCCTTGAGCCTCATAAGCGATAAGACGTGTTTTATCTATCGAGTATATCACTGTCATCATAACAAAAGACTAGCGATGACCTCCCCGCAAAAAAAGGAAAGGAAACCCATAATTGTCTCACGTCAAAAACTAATAACAACCATGAATCCTCATCTTGCTGTCAAACCTATGCAACCATGGAATCCTATGGGATGTATGGTTATTGGCAGGGATGTTCGTTGCTGGCGTAAGACAGAGTTGTGCAGTCTAGGCGTTACTCGGCTTTAGAGATAAGGGGGATCTCACAGCTGCTGCAATGGGATCCTGCTCAGCCTAAGGTATATACAGGTTGTGGGATGACAGGGGCTTTCTTTTACGCCTTTCTATAAAGTTCCTCTCGTTCTACCACCATTAATCACTCCAACGGCTTTGGAGTCCTTGAGAGAAGGAACTACTACTTAAGTGTAAAGTCATTAGAGTGTGTAGGATTTTGTTCCTGGACTAATGCCAGGATGTCTGCTGGCATGATCGCATCACGCCGGCCCTTTCTCTTTACTCCTGTGTGTTTGCAGGAGTCGTCTAGGCCTAACTATAGGGGCTGTCAGGTGAGTGTTTGCTGAGGGAGCTAATCCCCCCCTGACAGCCTCTGAGGAGATCAGCCCTGTAGTGTAGCTACAGTGGTGAGATGGAGACGACACTGGCATTGGAAACAGTCAACACTCAGCCACTGGGAAACCTTTAGCATCCCTTATGAAGGCAAGGCAGTTTAGTCGTGGGCTATTAGCGCAGCATTGAATACAAAAAGGCAGTTCATTCAGCAGATGACATAGGATTTGAAACATGAAATGAAAGGGTGGAAATTTGAAACACACATTAACTAATGAAGACGGAAAACACATAGCTTTGATTGTCTGAAAAGCCTTGTCTTAAAGCCTTGTCTTGTATGAAAAAGCCTTGTATGATTGTGTGAAAAGCCTTGCAACTCTATTATTTCATAATTACATAGCCGGTCCTCAGCTAGCAATAACCATTCTGTAGCTATTTTATGTTGTCCTGCCCATGTTCTGTATAAGCACATCTTACTGCTGTCTATTGCAGGAAAATTAGATTGGTTAACTGTGACCTGTTGTTGTTATTCAGTGGATTCAGGATATCTTTACTATTACGTAAGCTGTATGCAAGCTGCATAGATATTGACATGTTGTACTAAGAAGAAAGAGAGAAAGTGTTACCACGCAGTCCGTCCCCCCCGGGGTCTTGAACTCAACACAGCACGATACCAGACATCTTATAGAGAGAGATACGTCATTCTAGTTCTTTTCCGGTGTCCATGTATTGTCGGGTGAATGTCTCTTTAGGAGACCTTGGGAATAAATGGAGTCCCCTTAGTGTTGTAGAAGGCGGTAGCGCACTTCTTGTGCAAACACCTCAAAAAGACAAGAAGAAGGAGGGGATAACGCCCCCTGTAAAATGTTAGATTTACATTTATAGCGGCTGTTCCCTATTCTTAATAATGACCTAATGGGCAAGCACATGGCCAAGTTCTTCAGAATAGGGAAAAGACCTTGAACATGACATTGACCTTGACATTGACCTTGACCTTTTAAGGACTATACTGACACTATACTGACACAAAATAAGCATAGCAATATCAGCAAATAACTCCTCATGCCATAATTGAGAATTTGTTTCTCATTTTTACAATAGAAGTCTATGGACATTCTTCAGAATAGCAAATTTGACCTTGGCAATGACCTTTTAAGGTCACAATCACACATTCTCCTCATGTATTAACAGTTTAAACAGTTAAAAAACACATAGGCAATGGCGGCCATATTTGGCGGCCATATTGTGAAAAATCTGGCACTATGGTGGACGAGCACTTCCGTGATTTTTAATGTCTAGGAACCCACTAACTCAATTCCAGTGAGAAACGCCCTCAACTCCAAATTGCGAACGGGTCTACATGGCTGGTCCAGGACTACTTAGGAGAACCAACTTGAGCGCACTCTTTTGCATTGGGTGGGCGTGGTTTGAATCCTCTTTATTACTCTACCCTCTTTGACGATACTGTTGGACCAAGTGTCCAGTCCGATAGCCTAGCGCTACCAATACTGTATGAGGCTTCAAGAGGAAGGTATTAACTAACGTTCCACCCCGCACTCTGCTAGTAGGCCTCCATTATACCAGCCTATAGTGAAAGCCCATTGGGAAACACCAGTGAAAGCCCATTGGGAAACTCCAACTCCCATTGTCATTGTGACACAGCACTCCACAGCACACAAGTGAACACTGCACACTGCACACAACGAAATTGTATTTATGCCTCACCCGTGCAAGGGGGCAGCCCTCAGTGGCGCCCCATGGGGAGCAGTGCGGTGGGACGGTACCATGCTCAGGGTACCTCAGTCATGGAGGAGGATGGGGGAGAGCACTGGTTGATTACTCCCCCCACCAACCTGGCGGGTCGGGAGTCGAACCTCTGGGATGCAAGTCTGACGCCCTAACCGCTCACCCATGACTGCCCTATACTCACCCCCCTAAACCTGACTCCCACCCTGAGTCAACGGCATCAGTGTAGCCTGATGTCTTTTACTGTGCAGTCCATGCCCCCTCTGGGTTATGAACTCGAAAACACTTCAATGGGAGTCGATACAGCTGGACTAAAGGACCAATCTGATAAACAATAGGGAGGGAAAGTAATCTCATCGCCCCCTGCTGGCAACGTTCCAACCCCCTGCAACAAATGAATGTTTTTTTTCTTTGAAAAATTACATCTCGGCCCTGACGACGAAGTAGAAGTAGTGGCAGTCATATTATGGGCATGTTGGCCCGTTTTATCGAATCAGGTGGTAAAATGTTCGGTTTTTCACTGATCTGAGCTGATTTTAATATTCTTTAAAAAGCTAATACAGAACTACACTGACTGGCATGTGTGGCTTGTTTACTCCATGTAATTAGCATAGCCAAATTAGCATAGCCAGAGCCAGAGAGGTGGTTACTCGTCACCACAGAAGCCATCATATCTACTAGAGAATTTAAAACCATGCCAAAATGATCGCGTGTATATATGTGTAATAAGAAGACAATGTGGAACTCATAGCAAAGATTCTCTGCATTAAGAACGTCTCTGCTCATAGGATTACAAGAATGTGAAGATATGCGAAGAACTTGCGTTCGTTCGCGTTCATTTGTTTCTCTGTGTTGTCAACGAGGCGCGAAGCACAGCATGCTGGGAGCTGTAGTCCGTTTCCGACCAGATTGGCACAATTTCTATTTTTCTTAAAAGGGCAAAACATGACTTAAGATTTTCACAGGTAGTAGTTCATGCTATTGTGTACGCTGAAAAATGTGTCTGGTGTTATAGTTCCAAGTCATATCTTTGTGGGATTTTTAAAAAAACTTGTCTATGGGAGTTTCAATAGGATCACCCTGGTGTTTGGAACGTAACCGCTAGGATCGCTGTTTTCCACTTTCCCTCCCAATTGCAACCGATTCGGTATAAGGCTTCGGTAAGAAGGTTTTACTAACAGTCCACCCCACACTCTGCTAGTTAGCCTCCTTTACTCTCACCCACTCTCACTCATCCTAAACCGCAATCCCACACATTTACGCACAAGGCATTAATATAGTTTTTAACAGAATACAGCTCTGCTCTCGCAAACTACTGGCATTGCGCTGCCACAAGAACAGAACAAGGAAGTGGCGAGACGACCAATCATAGCGCCTTTTTGTCTGCGTCCTCCACGTCCATCCCAGAGTCAATGGCTCTGGTCCATCCGACGGATAGTTAGAATTTTTTCGAGGCGCTCGACGACGGGCGCAGAGCCTCTGCGAGGGGGGCGTGGACTCGCACAGACAGAAGACGGACGGACGGAGAGGCTCTGCGTCCAAAGCACAATAGCTTAACCCAATGTATTACCGTGCAGCTCGTGCCCCCTCGGGGTCTCAAACTCGGCACAATGTCAATGGGAGTCACAGCATGATCCGCTGGACTATGAGGCTTTCGTTCGGGAAGGTGTTTCACTAACGTTTCACGCCACACTCTGCTAATTGGCCTCCGTTACAAAACCCCAAACTTTATTTCTGATGGTTGAAGTGAAAAATATGCCCATCTGCTCTGTATGCAGACATGAAACAGAACTAGGCAAAAAAGCAGTCAGTTCTCCCGTTCCTAGAAGGTGAAACATCACCATGAGCCCCATTCAGTCAGGCTTAAAATGTCAGCTGTTCAATGTTAATGCTTTGTAGGCAAGCAATGGGTGCTTCCTGGGTGATTTACTCCCTTGATTCGTCTGTTAGAATGCATAAGCTTGTTTTTCAGTTGTTGGCACACCAAAACAAGGCCGTTATCATCCACAAGTGAGCAGCCTTATTCTTCTAGCTGACACTAATGTGGATCTTTGTCATTAGTGTTTCCTTTCAGATTGTTTGTTCATCAGGAGAATGTTCAAATTTGGGAGGCCACTTTCCTTTGTTAACAATTCAAAATGCATAGTTTACTAGTGAGCTATAATCATCATTGCAGCGAAGTTATGTAGATGTTTGTGTGTGTGTGTGTGGGGGGGGGGGTACAGCTGTTCAGATATTTTGAACACACACACACACACACACACACACACACACACACACACACACACACACACACACACACACACACACACACACACACACACACACACACACAGTATGCCAACAAAAAAATATGTTAGGCCTTGATAAACACAACAGTAGGATACCTTTGTAGGGAGGGTCTGTAAGGGTCACATCGTGATTATGATAGAATAAAATGTGGTACAGAACATGTTCACGTGGACACTGACTGCATTGTGTTCACAAGTGCAGGCAGATCCAAAGCGTAGCTGATGCAAGTATAAGCAAGCCATCGGCTTAAATCAAGTTGTAAAACCACCGGGCTCGCTTGACTCAGACCAGTGTTCCTCAAACTTTTTTAGACCGAGGACCACTTTGTGCCCCCCAAACATGTTCAGGGACCACCTGTCAACTAATTTGACTTCTGCTATGTTTAGCTTTGTAATAAGATTACAAATATAGCCTACTGGTAGTTTGTCTTAGTAGAAATCCCATTGCGGACCACCTGAGCTCTGTCACGGACCACCAGTGGTCCCCGGACCACACTTTGAGAATCACTGACTCAGACAAACCAAACAAAAAGACAATTCATAGATCTGACAAGATGGTCCAGTCACCGCTTTGATGGCGCACTGTGGAGAAGAATAGCTGCCTATTGATTTGCACCCGGTGATAAAAATCAAGCTGAACCGAATTGGCAATGTGGAATGGGGAAAGTGTAAAGAAAGTGGTTTCAGTGCCTACATAAAATGTGCTAGAACATTCCACCGTGACGCTTTAAGAGTCAGGCAATATTATTCTGGCTGTCACATGTATCAGAAAGTGTGGAGAGTGAGAAAGTCTGTGTTTGCAGAAATGTACTTCTTGGTTTGCTTGTTTTCCAGGGGCGAAATTCATCTTGCACACAAAACATACACACAACACATACACACACACACACACACACACACACACACACACACACACACACACACACACACACACACACACACACACACACACACACACACACACACACACACACACACACACACACACACACACACACACAGGGGGAGGAGGGGGCCTACTACTGATCTAGTTGGAAGAGGAGTACATGGCCTTTTGGTGCTATAGGTGCAACTTGACATGTGTGTGATGTTGTGAAGAGACATGACCAGCTCCAGAGACAGCTACAGTAAATGGGGGATGAAGAGAGTGGCGAAATGAGAGCATGAGAGAGAGAGAGAGAGAGAGAGAGAGAGAGAGAGAGAGAGAGAGAGAGAGAGAGAGAGAGAGAGAGAGAGAGTGATATGCACGATGTGATATGCATAAATCTTTCAGACACACCAGTAATTGGCCTCTGAGCACAGGAGTTAAACATACAGTGCCTCTTGTACCAAGCGTAGTGTACAAAATGTAGCAAATCGTGTACCCCTAGGAAGTGGAGATGACCAATAGGTACTCAGTTGGTGCACAAGGTCTCTGTGTCAAGTGACAGGGGATAAGCTAAGTGTTCATTGGTCTTTTGTTTGTCGTGATGAGGTTAGGTGTGCATGCATGTGTGTGTGCACATTTGTGCATGTGCATGCATCCTTAACTAAAGCTTAATTTTAAAAAAATGTACCAGAACAACCAACATTACAGGTGGATCGATCATCAACTCATGGTTTCAAAATATGATTTTATAATCCGAGGTTTCAGTTTTGAATGTAGGCCTAATGTATAGTTACCACCAACATCCAATACATAACAAAAAACATGAAAGCCAGTGCTTGGTTTATGTGTGAGTCCTCAACACCTAAACTGACATCCAAGACAGCTTTCATAACCTATTCATCAAATATTTACAAAGGTTGTACAGTGCTGTCTGGTAAAGTGATTTAAGACTCTAGAAAAGCAGTCCTTGCAAAACAGAAGGGAGGCACCCAATGGACACAACATCATTATGAGAATGTAGATAGACGGTGTACACATTCCATTATGCAATAAACATTTTTTTTTTACATTTCAGACTTCCTCTTTTACATTTCATCAAATTTTACATCTCCAGTCCTCATAATACATATTTTTAAAATGGTCAAGAGCCTTATGTTGTATCTTGCTTTTCGGTTCTGATGAACACAGTAACAATATTGCATTATTACAACCATTCTAAAAGCATTCTATATTAATGTAATGTAACTTGGTGCAGTGCATAAATATTGGTGCAAGATTCCTTAAGCTTTGCTGAATGTGGGCATTTTTTGTGAATTGAAAGATATGGTATCCATGGTATCCTCGAGAGCTAACCAATGTAACTTACTGTACCTTTGGTTGTCGTGGAAACGACGACAAGAATGCCATCCCTTCAACGACAGCAGTATTGATCCTGGTGAGCTCTGTTCACAACAGACCTTGACCATCTCCTTGTAACATCTTACCTCCTATAGGGAACTCTACTGTCCACTTTACTCTTTACAAGACTGCTCACATTTAGAGAGTGTAACTAGTATTTTTCAGGTATGTCATATGCAAGAATTTCAATAGGCCTATAGTTAAATCACTCTGTCTGCTGAAATGTGTACAAAACTATAGACTTGTTAGTATTACTGCACTGTCATGTGAAATTGGCTGCCTATATATATGTTCTGCAGTCGAATTAGGATCTTTCTACACACAGTGTGGGCTTAACAGGATTATTATGTTATCTCAGCCCATCTCCCAGCCTCCCTCTGTCCCTGCAGTCCTCATTGAGCGGTAATCACCCTCCTTCAGCGACAGCGCTTTAAAAATTAACGACAATTCAGTGCACATCCCGAAGTGGCAGCGATTATGCACGCTAGTAATTCAGGAATTAATTCAGCCCAGAGGACTGTGCTGCAGAGATGGACTTCAACATGTGCTGCTCCCCCCCTCTTTCTATCCCCTCTTTACGTATTTCATAGAGGGTTGCTTTCCTCATCTCGTTTTTCATCACATTTAATTTAGTCCTTTCTCAGAGCTTGTCTTTTTACATGCCCCCCCAACCCCACCCCCCACTGTTCCCTCGGCAGTAGAAGACATAGCAGCCGTATCCCTTTATGTTGTTGTTCATGATATGGCCGTGTCCCCTGGGATTGATATAATTAGTCACACACCCATATTGCTGTTGTTTTGAATGTGACTTAACACCATGTTGTTGTTGTTGTTTAGAACTTCACTCGAGGCCCTAGTTCAATGCATCTTTTAGGGCATTGCCAGCTCTCTATGTCTTCCACACAAACTTATAGTGAGAGTTGAGGAGAGTCACTGGCTAGGAATAGGCCTAGATCAGTGGTTCTCAAAGTGTGGTCCGGGGACCATTGGTGGTCCGCGACAGAGCTCAGGTGGTCCGCACAGGGAATTCTACTTTTCCAGGACAAACTAACAGAAGGCTAAATTTGTAACATAATTACGAAGCCAAACATGTCTGAAGTAATTTTTTCCACCACAATAAGACTTGTAAATGTGAGTAAAAAGTATGTATAAAAGTTAACAGTGTCGAAATAGTACCCGTCAACTGTCAATTCAGTTGACAGGTGGTCCCTGAACATTTTATTGGGGACAAAGTGGTCCTCGGTCTGAAAAAGTTTGAGAACCACTGGCCTAGATTCTGCGGCACTTATATAAAATGTATGAGCCTGAGGGCATATTTGGTCATTTGTGATCTACCTCCTTACACAATCTCCGACTAGAGTCCTATAAATATTTTAACTCAAAAAGGTAAAAGCAACACACGCAGCTATGGCCATGGTGTGAAACCACGGGCAAACTGATGAATAGACCTATCTCAGGATTTTTTTTGCTGAAGCCCCCCTTCAGCCCTTGTCTGTCATGTTGCCAACCAGTGCAGTTAAAGTAATCGCTAACTTCACCTTTTTCTTCTTCAGCGTTTCCCCAGCAGGCTCTTGGCTCTCTAAGCAGAACCCCAATGATCCTCCACAGTGTCTCCAAGAGACTGGTTTACTGCAGCTGCTAATCTGGGGCATATCATTAGCAGCAGCATCAATGCTTATGGCCCATATTGTATATCCATGTACCTTGTGTCCAGGGAAGCCGACGGGTGGGGGGGCAAAGGGGTCACTTACACCGGGCCCAGCGAGACAGGGGCCCCCAGAATTGGGTTCCCATTACATTGTATGTATTGGGTAGGGGCCCTTTCAGTTGACTTTGTCCTGGGCCCGCCCAGCCAAAGCTGTCAGCGGCCCTGCTTGTGTCTAGTTAGTCACCATATGAATTCGTAAAAGGTCGCCCACCTTCCTACCCTTTTATACTTAACCCTTTCACACTTGACCCCAATCTGTCTGCCTTGAAAGTACCTCGGAGCATGCACTCTAACTCACAACAACACTTAGAGCCTGTGTACCTGCCATGTTGCGGTGTTCTGGAATTGAGGAGACAGTGTGAAACCATGGTAACCATGCCAGTAAGCGAGTGTCAGCACTGATGGTGCCATCTCATAAGGCAAGGTGCCCAGAGCCCAGGCGGTGGCATGGGTGTGGAGTAGAGTGCAGCCCTGAAGGATACCTGCGATTCACAGGATAATTGGCCTGGTTTCTGCAACGCCACGCTGGTTTGTGGAGCCGGTCTGACCCTTGCTGTGGACCTGCTAATAACCGCATGACAACCCCTTTCATTAAGCCTACCATTTATGTTATCATGTGTCGCTGCTGATAGTGTCATCAGTCTTGATCATATGTCATCCACATCCAAATTAGCAACTAATTGTTTACTTCATGTACTGTAGATTTCATATTTAGTTTTTTACTTTTTGTATTCATATATTGACAATGAATATTAATATTAACAGTAAGCCTACATTAAGTACCCAGTCTCAATGTAGTGTGCTGCACACTAAATCAAAAATCAAAGCAACACGACTGATGATGTGTCCCAAAATTGATGGACTTACGACCCCCACGCCACAATGGCAATGGCACAATGGACAGTTATACCATCTCATCCTGTATATTACGAATCAAACAGGTGAATCCAGTCAGAGGATGTAATTGCATTGGCTATGGTCTTAATACAGTACATCTTGCATATTTCTTTTGGATTAGCTGTAGCATACATCGTTTCTGTGTGATCAGTGTGTACTGCATTATTTTCTGTTACCCCTTTCTGCATTCATTACAGCCTAATTTTATTCATTGATGTCATTAATGTCTCTGACGTCTTTACATGGTACTTTACTTTGCATTGTCTGTTTAAATATGCATATGCATATGCCGTACGGTGGCACACGTCAGAATCAACTAAACAGGATTCATCTTTTCCTTTCGCCTCCTTGTCTTTACTCTATGTTTTAAACCCTCATTATTACTCTGGCATATTCATATTTCTTCTTGCGTAATTATGCTGCTTCCCTTTTTGTCTTTTCTTCAATAACTTGGAATTTAAGTTGTGTAAAGCTGAACTAGATATACACTGCACACAAAGTGTCAACAGAACAGTCTGCAGAAGTTTCTCTTATGAAGAGAAGATTATTTTTGATGCAACCTGGAGAACAGGAATCTGCTTTTCTCTCTCTCTCTCTCTCTCTCTCTCTCTCTCTCTCTCTCTCTCTCTCTCTCTCTCTCTCTCTCTCCCTCTCTCTCTCTCTCTCTCTCTCTCTCTCTCTCTCTCTCTCTCTCTCTCTCTCTCTCCCTCTCCCTCTCTCTCTCTCATGAAGTTCATGCTACAGAGAGGTTATTGCATTGGGGTGGAGATGGGCACATCTGTGCACATGTGTTTGTTTCTTTCTTTGCGTCATGTTGGCTTGGGTGACATTGGTTGATGGGTGGGTGCATATCCGCATCCTCTTAAGATAGTGAATAAAGCCATGCATGCTTTACAAATGGTCTCACTCCTCACAAGTGAAGCTGCTTTCAGTCATTATAAATAATAGAGTGCTTTAGTCAACAGCCTCTTTTCTCCATGATCCCACGTCTGCGCTCTAGCCATTCTTTTCAGTTCACAGAGAACAATATGAGCAGCAGTCTCAAAGCAACACAGTGGAATATAAAAAGAAGTCAAAGCTGTGTATACCTTTTCATGTTTGCCTTTGGCTTGTGTGCAAGCTTCTGGAAATATGCTTGAAAGTGTCAAAGTGAATGCTCCCCTCCCCCCTCTCCCTCTCCCTCTGTTTGGTGTGTGTGTGCGTGTGTGTGCGCGCACGCATGTGTGTGTGTGTGCCTACGTGCGTCCGTGCGTCCGTCCGTGCGTGCGTGCGTGCGTGCATGTGTGCGTGTGTGCGTGCGTGTGTGCTTGCCTGCCTGCATGCGTGTGTGCATGTGTGTGTGTGTGCGTGCGCGTTTGTGTGTACACTGTTAGTCTTTATCTTTCTGCACATGTGGCAATGCCAGAGGGGAAGAGCTCACAGTCTGCCATTTGGTCTCTCCCAGGGCTGTCAGGTGAGATCTAACCTCATCTACTGACGGGCGGAAACTACCTGGACAATTACCCTGCGAGTCCTGTCCAGTCCAGTGGTGTCAGTGGTCTTACCATCTGCACAGCTCCGTAAGGAGAAACCAAGGGAGAAATCAAGGTGGTTGGAGGTATGACTGTGGAACAAAATAACCGTACAGCACTTCTAGAGATTTGTTTGTTTGGCCAGTTGTGTTGTGGAGATTATTTAAAGGTGCAGTAGGTAAAGTAGGTATTGCAACTATGCTGCATATTGAAACTAAGCTGGCTACTGCCAAATTCCATCTTTTCATGAGTATTAACTAAATAATGAATTAATATTTACTAGTATGACCAAAGTAAAGTATGTTTTGCAGCAAATTCTGGAAATTCAAAATGGTGGCCAATGGAGAAGATCCCCCTTTTCATGTAAAAAAAGTGCAATTTTCTCAGTCAAATGGTAGTATTGGAAGTAATGGAAGTATTCATGAAAAAGTTAACATGTGTGAATGGGTAGCAAGAATTCTGGAAATAAAATACTAAAACCATTACACAGTACACCTTTAAAGGGACACTGTGCAGGAAATGGTCAAAAATGGTACTGCAACTTTGCTGCTCATTGAAGCTGGGCTGCCTATTGCCACATTTGATCTTTACATGAAAGTTTACTAAGTAATAAACAAATATTTTCTAGTATGGTCCAAGTGCAGTCATTTTTGCAGCTAAAAATGGCTATTTCTGGAAATTCAAAATGGCGGCCCATGGAGAAGATCCCCCTTTTCATGTATGAAAAGTGCAATTTTTCCAGTCATAATGAATACTTAGAATTTGATGGTGGTGGTAAATATTCATGAAAAAGGTAACATTAGTGAATGGGCAGCATGATTAAAACAACTAAAAGATCAAACAACCAAAAATCTCACAAAGTGTCCCTTTAACTAATTGCAATAAGACAAGGGGGAATAGCATTGCCATACTGTAACTTTTATATATAACTTTTAATATGTAATTTATGTATAACCTTATATACTGTATATAAAAAGTTTGAGATGCAAAAATCAATTTTAATAGGAAAAGCACTTGGATTGTGGCAAATACCAACCCAACCCTCTGATAGCATTATCTACTGTAACTGCATTCCTCTGATGCCTTGGTCTGTTTACACTACGTACAATTGCACCCACGCATACCTTACACCAAAATGCCCTTCAATTAGTCTTCAAGTGATGAAGGGAAGTAATGAAATATGTAATAATATATGACTTGTTTCCGCATTAGAGAGATACTGGTGTTACTGAAATACAAGGAGAAGATTTGGTCAGGACGCCATGAACATTGTATGATTTGAATGGCCACACACACATGTGCACGTACACACACACACGCACGCACGCACACACGCAGGCACACACACACACACACACATTGGAAATTGACCACACAGGAGTCAGAGATCTCATATATATGACAGTGATGCATATTTATCTGGTTCACTCAGCTGGGAAACCAAATAAGAAAATGTGATCAAGTGTGTAATAGATCTCCATAGGTGTCTGTCTGCCTGTCTGCCTGTCAGTTTGTCAGTTGGTCTGCCTCTGTGACTGTATGTATATACAATTATGTTCATAATGGTCATGGAGGTTTTGGAAGGCACTTATTTAGTTCTCTCTCTCTCTCTCTCTCTCTCTCTCTCTCTCTCTCTCTCTCTCTCTCTCTCGCACGCGCGCTCTCGCACGCGCGCTCTCGCACGCGTGCTCTCGCTCTCTCTCTCTAGGAGGAAGGTAGAGATTTGCATGCATGCACATAGAGGGGTTGGACAATGAAACTGAAACACTTGTCATTTTCGTGTGGGAAGTTTCATGGCTAAAGTGAACCAGCCTTGTTACAGTGTTTCCCACAGAATTTTTGGAAACTATGGGGGCAGCCAGGATTTTTTTGTTGGGGGGGGACGACTGATACACAGACACAGATTATGGTTGTAAAAAGGGATGGATAGAATAGTGTGGCACTACCCATGTAAGGGGGGCCTTGACTGGAATATAGCGGTATATGGGGGGCCTTGGCAGGATACAGTTTGGGAACCCCTGCAGTATGACATTGGCACATGGAGAAACTATAGGCCTACATTTCAGCCATTTACCTGTATATTTTTAGAAATTATAAGAGATTAAGATTTTACCCATGACATGTATAGTACATTGTCATTTAGGCCTATATTTTTTTTTTAAATGCAGTACAGTGAATCATTTCTGTTTACAACACACTTTCATTCCTCCCTCATGCAGGAGGAGCACAGATAAGAAACTAGAATGGGCACTCGGTAGAGCGCAAACCTTCGCCTACGCCACTTATTTTTTTCAGGCCATCTTCAGAGTGTGGGGCATAACATTCTCCAAATTTTGGTGTTAGTTTCATTTAAATCGGACCAGAATATCGTAATATTACATATTTGGCCCAGTCTTGACCTCTTACTCAATTCCGCATGCACACGTTGTTCTGGCATGTAGTGCTTGGCAAAGAAAAACGTTTTTGACCTTTTCGTGACCTTGACCTTGACCTTTGACCCAATCACTCCCAAAAAGTAATTGATTGTTCCTTGAGTCATGACCAATCATCCCAGTAAATTTAAATAAAAATCGGTTGAATTTACGTTTTTGACCTTTTCGTGACCTTGACCTTTGACCCAATCACTCCCAAAAAGTAATCGATTGTTCTTTGGGTCATGACCAATCATCCCAGTAAATTTCATATAAATCGGCTCAATTTACGTTTTTGACCTTTTCGTGACCTTGACCTTGACCTTGACCTTTGACCTTTGACCCAATCACTCCCAAAAAGTAATTGATTGTTCCTTGGGTCATGACCAATCATCCCTCTAAATTTCATAAAAATCGGCTCAATTTACTTTTTTGACCTTGACCTTGACCTTTGACCTTTGACCCAATCACTCTCAAAAACTAATCGATTGTTCCTTGGGTCATGACCAATCCTCCCACTAAATTTCATAAAAATCGGCTCAGTTCTGTCTGAGTTATACGAAGTACAAACAAACATTTTGACCTTGACCTTTGACCTTTGACCCAATCACTCCCAAAAACTAATCGATTGTTCCTTGGGTCATGACCAATCATCCCACTAAATTTCATAAAAATCGGCTCAGTTCTGTCTGAGTTATACGAAGTACATACAAACATATTAACAAATAAATAAATAAATAAATAAATAAATAAATACACGGCAGTCAAAACATAACCTTCGCCGACTTTGTCTTGGCGAAGGTAATTAGGAGCACTGTGTAGAGAGAGCACAGTGAGAGCACAGTTTTGCACAAAATGTTGCAATGCACACATTATGGGTGACATATCAGAGTTCAAAAGAGGACAAAGTGTTGGCGCAGGTCTTGCTGGCACATCTGTGATGAAGACAGCAAGTCTTTGTGATGTATCGAGAGCCACGGTATCCAGGGTTATGTCAGCATACCATCAAGAGGGACGAACCACATCCAACAGCATTAGCTGTGGACGAAACTGTCTGAAAGGGATGTTAGGGTGCTAACCCAGACTGTATACATATATATATACAGCGGTGTAGTCTGCTTTTTTGAAGTGGGTATACTGTATATTCAAGCATTTTTGGAAGTGGGTATACTGTATATATTTATGCTATTCAAAACAATGGAGCAATCAATTTTAAGTGGGTATACTAAAGTCCCTAAAATTTAGAAGTGGGTATACTCCGTATACCCGCGTTCTACGTAGACTACACCACTGTATATATAAAACATAAAACCACAGCTGTCCAAATGACGGCAATATTAAATGTGCACTTACCTCAGCTCTCCTGTTTCCACCAGAACTGTCTGTAGGGAGCTCCACGGGGTCAATAAACATGGCTGGACTGCTATATAATAGCCAAACCTGTCTAAAACCAGGTGTTTCAGTTTCATTGTCTAACCCCTGTTTGTAACCTACTGTTGTCTTGCTCATTTCAGCACCACGGACAGGGACACCAGGGCTGCCAGACACTAACAAAACACTTTTAGTCAGTGAAGTTTAAAAGTAGTGCATGTAGTAGTACTGCACTTCTCCCACAATATGCTTTCAAAGCCAAAGGAAAGAAACACAATGCCATATGTTTTTGGATGCCCAGACTGAATGACCCCTGACTGTACTGTATGACTTATTTTGTACTTTGCCTTTTCACAGTTGCTAGAACATTAAATTCATTTTGATTGGTGCAGATTGGTATTAAAGAATGTTTTTTAGCAAGGCCATCAACAGAATGTTCATTTTATGAAACCGAAAAACAAACAGTGATTTACTTGAAGCATTCTTGTGGTCAATAATCACAAAGCAACCCAATCAGAACAATCAGTGAAATTCATCACAGTCCTGTCCCCAGCTCCGGGTAATTTTGTCCAGCTTTATATTGCTTCTCCCTCATTCTATTAACCAGATTCTCACCCTCACTTTCATTTGATAAATTTTAAATCAGCATAAATTGACTGCACAGACTGCTTCCAAGTCGCAGGTTTTCTGGGCCCAAGCATATCACACAGGCAAGCCAACTACACTCACCGAGTGCATAAATTAAATGCACCATTTCATTCCAAATAGACTTCAGACCCTGCTGATGATCAGACCCCCGTATGAGGAAGAGTCATGCAGAATGTGTAATTGAAGTCAAAATGTGACATCCTCTTGCTCCTTCCTGTTGCCTTTTGACTGACCCCTTCTCTGTGTCTGGCTATAGATGTACACTAATTGCTTTAACTAGACCGTTTGGCTGTGTGATAATGTTTCTGAGTAACACGGAAGGATAAGAAAGGGACCTTAAAAATGAACTACCTCTAAATTGCCTATGTTTTGTGTTGCTTTTCAGAATGTGTAATTGAAGTCAAAATGTGACATCCCCTTGCTCCTTTCTGTTGCCTTTTGACTGACCCCTTCTCTGTGTCTGGCTACACTAATTGCTTTAACTAGACCAATTTGGCAGTGTGATAATGTTTCCAAGTAACACGGAAGGATAAGAGAGGGACCTGCCTCTAAATTGCCCATGTTTTTTTGTTGCTTTTCAGAGACATGGCCATAATCAAGTCATAACCCTGGTTAATAATTTACCAGTGTTTGAAAAATTCAGCAGAAGGGTTTGGGTTCGGGTGGCTGCACAGGTTGCCAGTCTGATATGGTCAGTGTCACTGTAAGAGGAGGTGTACAGTAGTGGTGTGGATCCGCACTGCCCTCACGATCCGATTCGATCACGATTCGGGAGGTAGTAGATCCGATTCGATTCGATTCTATTAGATCCGATTCCGATCCGATTCGATTCTACAATGCATTGCAATGCATTACATTTCTACTGAAAAGCAAATGTTCAGCCATGATGAGGAAATACAAGTAGTCAGATACTGAGCAACAATTTATTGGCTGTTTTCTGTGTCAGTCTGTATCAGTCTTGCAATGTTTTGAAGTGTTTTTATTTAATTTAACATTCATTTGCTCCCGAAATATCCATGGAAGTAATTGAAACTTAAAAAAATTGCCGGATTGATTCTGGAACTTGCCGGATCTGGATCTGGATCGTCCATCCCCCGGATCGATTCGGATCGCCGAATCGATCATTGTTGACACCACTAGTGTACAGTAGGGGGAGAGGCAGTCCTTATGAATTTGTAGGGATCAAATGTAATCACTGGGTTCTGCGTCTTCGCATAAACCTTGTGGTGAACTGGGGGGTTTTAGTGCCATGGTGTTGATTTGTGGATCTTATTTATTTATTTATTGAATTTTATTTTATTTACTTGGCGCTTAAGATGCTATTGGCTGATGTTACTGAAGGCGCACATGTTAAGAAATGAATTGGAATGTTTTTATTCTCTCTCTCTCTCTCTCTCTCTCTCTCTCTCTCTCTCTCTCTCTCTCTCTCTCTCTCTCTCTCTCTCTCTCTCTCTCTCTCTCTCTCTCTCTCTCTCTCAACCAATCAATCAATCAAATCAATCAAAATGACTTATATATACATCATTATCATACATCATTGTCATTCAATGTGCTTAAAGGAGAACTTCTGCCAATTTCATTATGCTGTTGTATTGCTCACGCTACCCTTGATTTGTCAGTACCCGGTGCTGCTGCATTTTTTGACTGAGCCCTTTCCAAGATCTGAGCTGTTCTAATGGGGGCAGACTTTGTTTACATTGAAAACTTTCTTAACATAGGCCTACTCCAAATATTATCCCAAAAGGT
Source organism: Engraulis encrasicolus (assembly GCF_034702125.1). NCBI lineage: Eukaryota > Metazoa > Chordata > Actinopteri > Clupeiformes > Engraulidae > Engraulis > Engraulis encrasicolus. The sequence continues at coordinate 41,023,135 of NC_085872.1, read as the reverse complement.
ATCACTGTTTGCTAGTTGTCTGCTGATGTTGCATAACCTTTTTGGATGTTATAGGGAATAAATCAAGATGGTTTTTAAAAAATAAATGTAAACTAACGCCTGCTCCCACTACAATGACCAGGATCTCGGAAAGGCTGAAGGAAAAGAAATTCTCATGCACTGACAAGTCCAGGGTAGTGTGAGCATTACAACTGCATGTCGAAACTGGCAGAAGTTATCCTTTAAGATTAAAGACAGAGAGAAGAAAAGAAAAAAACTATATTGTGTTATAAATAGATACACACACATGCGCGCGTGCAGACATACACATGCACACACACAGCAAAGAAACAGAAAAAAACACACGGCAAAGAAAAGAAAGAAGACAGAGACAGATACACTATATCAGTGTTTCTCAAACTTTTTCAGACAGAGGACCACTTTGTCCTTCCAAAAATCTTCAGGGACGACCTGTCAAATGAATTGACAGTTGACAGGTGCTAATTTGACACTGCAGACCACTTATTTTTTTTAACATTATTAGCCTGTCTTATTGTGGTGAAAATAAGACTTAAGCTCTGTGTTTACCTTTGTAATAATGTAACAAATAGAGCTTACAGCTAGCTTGTCTGGGAAAAGTAGAAATCCGCAGTGGTCCCCGGACCACACTTTGAGAATCACTGCATTATACATTATACATATATACAGTATGTATGTCTGGGAGAGAGACTGCTTGAAGTTCTATGAGTGGGGCTCAGTGGGCCTCGGCTTTCTTGATCATGTCGAATACACTAATTGTAATTCTAATTGGGCAGTCATGGGTGAGCGGTTAGGGCGTCAGACTTGCATCCCAGAGGTTGCCGGTTCGACTCCCGACCCGCCAGGTTGGTGGGGGGAGTAATCAACCAGTGCTCTCCCCCATCCTCCTCCATGACTGAGGTACCCTGAGTATGGTACCGTCCCACCGCACTGCTCCCCATGGGGCGCCACTGAGGGCTGCCCCCTTGCACGGGTGAGGCATAAATGCAGTTTCGTTGTGTGCAGTGTTCACTTGTGTGCTGTGGAGTGCTGTGTCACAATGACAATGGGAGTTGGAGTTTCCCAATGGGCTTTCACTTTCACTTCACTTTTAACTCTGGAGCACATTTGGAGGAATCTAGGCCTTCGCTCTATTCACACACTGCCCTCAGTAGAATGCAAAGCAAAGATTACAAAACACACTATGGCCTGCTCCTGACTATAATATTTTTATTAGTAGCAGCATCTATTTCTCATCATACTCACAAGTTCAGATTTTTCTGGTATTTCACTTCGAGTTAATGTTGAGTTTGGTTCCATGTTGCTATTTGTCCTCTTTTGTAGTATTTCCCCAAATAGTGCATCTGCATTTCTTGTCTCCAGATGTTATTGCTTCAAGCCTGATTACTGCTAGCAGCAGTGTGGACAAGTGCCTACCGAATCGTGTTTCCCTGAAGTCCTTGAGGAGGTCTAAGCAAATAAAAAAGTATGCCTGAGTCCCTGGAGTGCAGTGCAAATTTCTAGTCTGCACCAAATCTGATGGTCTGAACTTTTTACGAAAACAGAAGTGTTCCCATGTGCACCACAAATGAACAATATACTGTTCTGGTCTTATGTTTAGCAGAACAAGAAAACCTCCCATTGCATTTAAGATTGCTCTTTTGGCAGCCAGTGTTACAGAGGTTTGGAGGGGTTGTACTTTATTGTAATGCAAGACTACTTGCTGTTAACCCTGCATGTTCCAATGCTCTTTTATCTCTCAACAGTGATGAGGTGAAGGTTTGCAAATGAAGCAACTCAGGGCATACCACAGAATTAGTCACACTGTTTAGAGGAATGGTCCGATAATGTAGCCTACCGTACATGGACATATATTTTGGTTTGACTATGTGCATACATATCTAGAAGGAAAATGACCCAACCTGAGGTGGCGGAGTCTCTCATAGATGTGATATGGCATGACCGTTTGTTTGCCACTGTGCACAAAATCCTGGGTTTACTACCATTTATTTGTTTGGTTGCTTTATTGTGGTTTGTTGGGTTTAGTCCAAGCATTTTTGGAATGGAAGCAGCACACTGTATTATGTTTGCTTAAGAGTCATTAAAATTGCAGGCTATAATGTGCATTTTGACTAACACTCAACATTAAACACAAAATCACAGTAAATGCTCCCTTTCAAACGGGTATTGACTTTTTCAAGGTTTGCAATACACAGCAAATATTGTGCCTGTGATCACACAAATTGCTTTTGGCCACACTTTGAGAAGCTGAATAGAGAAAGTCTTTTTACCCACAGGCAGCAAAAGCCAGTTTATTGCAAAATTAGGTAAATCAACGTGATTTTACCAAATAATTATTGGACTAAAGGTCTTAATGGCATCTCGACCCTGTGCTCATTATCAGTGTTTATTGGACCTTGAAGAGATGGGAATTATCTGAGCTCTTTTCAAATATTTGTCTTAAACTGTAGCCAACTGTGAAATGTCAATAAATGCTTAGAACAAGGATTGCTCATCTTGACAGGTCCATATATCATTTGTTTGTTTAATGTTCAATCAGAGTCTAACAAATTAAAAAGGGTTTTTATTGTTTGTTTTTGAGTTATACAAAATCTCAGCACTTAATACACTGGTGTGTGGGTATGTGTTTTGGGGGGTGTGAATGTGTAGGCTATGTACTCAGGTGTGGGTGGGATGCCAAATATTGGAAAGGAT